>NC_133024.1:68022395-68173593 GCF_048771995.1 Taeniopygia guttata | reverse complement strand
TTGTCTTTCTGAGTCACTCCGCATTTCAATCACTCTGTGCTGTGGCACCACGTGAAAGCTGCTCTGTTCAGCAGTCACTTGTTGCCAGTCAAGTGTAGGGTAGAGGAGGGAAGAGAGGCCTGGGAATCTACCTTAGTTACCCTAGTCCCAGTTAATACTGGACAGCCTGTCCTCTTTGTCTGGGGTAGCAACTCTAAACAGAAGTCCTGCCAGCTACACTCAAGGGGGTGGCCGAACTCATCTCTTTCCTCTGTTCCTGGAAATCAGGTGTTCTCTTGGTATCTGACAATGCTGATGAAATTTTTAGTTATGTTTTTAGTCAATTTTTAGTCAAGTTTTCCTGAGTCAGCCTGCTGTTAAAGTTTGATTTCACAAGTGAGTTTAACTCTCTAGTCCCTTACCAGTCACCTTTTCTACTTTCTGAATGGCCCATGCCCACTGCCTGTCACCCTTCACAAACTGGATGCAGTCACCAGCCATGGTGGCAGTGCCCTTGCTCTCCTGAGCTCCCAGCCCTGCACGGGCTGTCACCTGCAGCCTGTCCCTCTGCCTCCTCTCCTCGTGAGTCTCGTCCTCCTGGTTTTCAGTAGATGGTTTGCACGTTACCAGCCAAAAGTATTCCACTTCCCCGTTTCAGCAGGACCTGTGGTTTTGTTGGCTGGCCATGGTGTCTTTCCCTTGGGTAGATCCTTGTTCTGTGAGTGTGCTGGTACCCCTGGATGTTAAAAGGGGTGCTGCTTCAAGGCACAGGGCTTTTCCTCTCCATAGAGGAGGATGATGGTAGTAGGATTGTTTACCACAGAGTCACACTTTATCACTAAACAAAGACTTTCTAAAGTTGCTGCTTATCCCAACTATGTGAGGCCTCACCTTAGCCTCACTTGAGACACTTTTTCATGGTTGTTTCTATTCATTTTCTCTGGTCTGGTTTTGGGGTGTTTTCAGCTCTACCTGTGATGCCTTAGTTTTTAGTTTTTATGTTTCTCAGATTCTGTACTACTTTAGTGTATAGTTCTGAGCTTCCTATTAAGGGATGGTAAGCTCTGTTCACAGAGTAGGTAGACAAAACAATTCCATCTCTGGCTTTGGACCAAGGACAACTGATCCAAATCTCAGGCCCAAGAGCATAAACAATGTAGACTGAAGAAAGAAAAACAAGAAGGATGGGACTTCATAACCTAAAGCTATAATTGGACAATTTGCTAATGGACTAGAACTTATAAAACTGTGAGACCTCATGACTGGTCATCCATTTTGTGACTATTTTGGGTTCTTCTTGGGTGTAGCCTTGACCAGGCGGTTGTACTAGCCAAGGTGTATCCATTGAGGCCTTTTAATAAATGCCTACTTTATTTAATTCTGTATAGCCTCAGTTCTAGGTCAGCTTTCACAAGGTATCCTCTGCAGTGGTTTATTTTTCTCTTCTGTTTGTGTTTCATTCCAAATTTAGTATGCTTCCTAAAATTCTTCTTAGGTTGCCTTCACACAGCTGGGTACACTGCTTATGCTTACCATTATGTTGTAATCATTATTTCTGTATTTGAGGAAGAAGGATTTTTGTTTGTTTCATATGCTCAGAATGACAACCAAAGTAACACTTTCAAGGATGGCTGTTAAAGTTTCCCCATACATTTATTTCTATATAACTTGTATTTATAGCACATTTTGCTGTAACAAAGGTTTAGAAGTTTTCCTTCCAGCAGATGGTGAAGTTTTTGTATTGCTGTGAAGAACTTTTGTATAGGTTCATCAGAATATTTAATCTGACTGTGTTGAGACTTTCAAGATGTATAATGTGTGCAATGCTGTGCTGTGAGCTAGATTAGTTATAAACGTCTGCAGTTCCTTGGGGCATTTGGGGTTTACCTTAAAACACCTGGATCCTGCTGGCTCACTGCTCCTCCCAGTACCAGTCACTGATTTGGCATAAGTGATGCAAAGCACCACTATGACATTTCACAAATGTTTACAGAAAGATAAGCAAGAGTGCTGCCTTGAGAGGCTGACCTAGAACAGAGGCTAGAGAGTGTTAAAGGAATAAAGTAGGTATTTATTGAAAGGCTTTCAAAGGATACAGCTTGGGCAGTACAAGAGCCTGGCCGTGGCTCCACCTAAGATGGACCCCAAGTCATGAGTCTTTACACTTTTATAAATTTTGGTCCATTTACATATTGGGGTTCATTGTCCAGTTAGAGCTGCAGTTTATGAAGTCCCATCCTCCCAGATTGCTCTCCTCAGTTTGCTGTTTATACCTTTTGGGCCTGAAGCTGCAATAGTGTCCTTGGTTCTTGGGCTGGAAAAGGATTGCTTTGTCTAACTAAACTGTGAGAAAAACTTGATAACACTTTACATGAAGTTCAGAGGCACACTAAGGCAGCACAGAATCTGAAAAATATGAAAGCTAAAACTTAAGGCATCAGTACTCAACTGACTGGCATCAGCCAAATGCTTACCTGAAAGAGTATCCCATTTTTTATCGTATCCTATACTCTATTTAAAAGCATGACAACCCATGCTTTTAAAATTTTGAAGAGCTGTCTTTATAAGTTGACATGGTCTGCTTAGAAAACTGAATTTAGATCTACCACAGGCTTTTAAGTAAAGGATGCTCCATCCCTCTCCTGAGGTGCCCCTCCTGTCCTATATTATTTGCTATGTTTCTAGAATTTATGTGAATAATTTATATGGCTTTATAGATTTACTTCATACTTTACTGAAAGAGATAATAAATCCTTACTTTAGGGATTTTCAAACCTAGTTAAAATACACCAAATGGTGGAGCAGCTGCCAACAGCTAAAATAATTTGAGAGGAGATGTGGGAGTTGTCTATAACATTGCTGCTTATTTACTGTTTTAGCCAACTAAAAGCATTTAAGCATGGATGCATCGTTTACATGGGGAGAATAACAGCACAGATCTGTGGCGTTCTTCTGTCTCTTAAATGGGAGGTAGAAAACAAAGATTTTTACAACAGAGATGGGGAAGAAGAGAAAGGTCTGGAATTTTTTTCTGTTCTAAACAATAGGAGAAAGTGCTTTGGTGAAATTGATGATACTTCTCTTTGTATTTGTTTTATCTCCATACAGAAGCCTCCAAATGGTGAGGCTATGTTTTAACCTTTTCCCTGAAGATCACCTTCCCCATTTTATTCTCTTCACCTTATCAGCTGCAGTATGCAATGACCTTTACTTTCAATTCAGCCATCTGCCTGCCTCAGCTTTTATTTCCTTCACTGATCAGATGAGACATGAGGGTACAAATGGCACTGGTGGCGCTGCTGGCCTCGATACCTGATTAGGATGAATAGACTTAAGCTGACATTTTAAATAGTAAATAGGTATTTTTTAAAATTCATGAATACAAAAATTGTTTAAGTAATCTAGTGAACTGGTAATGTGTTCTGCTCTGAAAGCAAAACATACATATATAAAAAGAATGTGTGGATAAAGCATACCTGTAAACTGCTGCTCTGTTTTAAGGATTCCACATGTGAGCTTTGCACAATTGCTGCAATTACTAGCCTGCTGTGGGTATTGCTTCTTTCTGGGTTTGGGCTGCAACCATTTATTCTCACCTAACTGCTTAAATGCTAACAGGGGTATTGGTGCTGTAGAAAGGATGCAGAAAAATGTTGTTGCCTTAGGAAACATATATGGACTTATATGGAGAGCTAGTGGAATGGAAAGAATAAAATTTCCCTCTGAGAACATCAGTGATCTTGACAGGACAGAACTGAAGATACAGCAGGCACCATTTATTTATGAGCATGGCAGTTAAAGAAAATAAAGTAGAACTTGAAAGTTCCAGGTCTTGTGATCTACAGCATGGGGACTGTCTCATCTCATCAGTCTTAATGGCTGAAACTGCAGCCTAGACAGCCCTGATGTCAGCTGGCCAGTGAGATCACATCCAGGTGACTCAGAAATGGGGCTCAAAGGGAGCCAGTCCATAGACCAGGGCATGGCAGGCGCTGGGCTTCAGTTCTCCTTCATGCAAACTAAATGCCTGGAGCTGTAGTGAGAGCAGGTCTTGTGCCTACCTGCATCTGGCAGGAATTGAATTCATGTGCTTGTTCTGTGATGGGAATTACAGCATGGAGAGATGGAGTGAGCATATTTGCTTCCAAAGTGCTTCTGATCCAAACTAAAGTAGTGGTATGGACTCGGGTGGCTGTGCTCTGTGTGTGCCTGCCAAACAGCCCTGTTCTCATGGCTGCTCACCTTTCCTTGCCGCACTCCCTGGCTCCTGGTCGCTGCTGTTGCCATCCTTCAACATCATCTGTTGCTCAGCCTGGGAGAGGCAAACACCCATATCTTTGTGCTGAATGTCTGGCAAAGTGTTGGCAGCAGCTGAGGAAGACTTGCTAATGAGCGGGTGTTGCTGAAAGCAGCGTGGTGCAGCACCTCTCCTACGCAGCCTGAGCAGCAGCCGAAACAGCCGCCTTCTCTGGAGCGCATCCTGGCACACAAGCCAAGTAGGATTTACTAGATAGTAAAAATCTGTTGGCTGGTAATTACACTTTAGTGTTTGATTTACATACAAAGCCAGGTAATGCAGAAAGCAGGAAAATGTTTCAAAATGCTCATTCATCAGTTACAAATTCTCTGCCCAACAAGATGCTTTTTTACCCAAGAGAGGAGCCTGGCACTTGGCTCCTGCAATGCTGCAGTGGTGGCAGGAGAGCTGCAGGAAGGCACTTGCAGCTTTTGGATTGAACCTACTCAATAGCTGGGAAAACACTACATTTGAGCTTCCTGCAATTCTTTGTGTCATTTTGACTGGGAAATGACATGCCAGGAGCAACCTTCATTATGGACTGCACTAGGCTTCTTTCCTCACCTTGTACCCTTTTAAAGCCTTAAAATCCTGTGACAGGAAAATGAGGTGCTGTTCTAAGATTTCTGCACCCTGCAGACTCACTAGGTAAGAGGGGCAGTCTTTCTGTAGCAAGAGACTGACCTCCAGTGGACAAACGGGGCAATCATAAGAGCTTGTTCTAATTAAAATTTAGCTGTATGAAGACAGAGAGAAGATGAAGAAGTTGGAGTTAGAGACGTTCCTCTCCCAGTTATCGAGTGGAAGTATGGTAAAAGTGGATGTACAGAAAAATCTCTGCATGTGCAGTTGTGCTTGACTGCTGGAGACTCAGAGTCTCAGTTCTTGATAAACTTGGAACAAAGTGCTCTGAAATGTAAAACTGCCGTGAAGCTAAAAGCACTGAGGCGACAAGGTCTGACAGCTGAGGAACTTACTGCACCTTGGCTGAGCTCCCACCTGTAGATGTCCTCACAAGTCTCCTGAGCCTGCCCTGGTTATGAGATGATGAAGAGGAAGCCTCCAAGGAAGTTGGGAGAGGGATATGAATTGCTTAATGTTGGATGTTTTAAACTTTTCATTCCCAGAATCACAGGGGGCTTGAGGTGAGAAGGAATCTCTGGAGGTCATGTGTTCCAGCCCCTGCTGAAGGAGGATGACCTCGAGCTGTTTGCCAGGACCATGTCCAGATGGTTTTTGATTATCTCCGAGGAGTGAGACTCCACAGCATCTCTGGGTAACCTGTGCTAGTGCCCAGTCAGGGTCACAGTGAAAGAGCATTTCCTGAGGTTCAGAGGAATCCTCTTGTGTGTCATTTTGTGCCCATTGCTTTCAGTTGTGTGCTTGAGCTCTACAGATCCTGCCCATGCATGCTTAATTACTGTGTTACTGTAAATGCAATGTTTGAATTAAAAATCATGAGTCTCTCTTTTTACAGGGAAAATTAAAAGTGGATGTGATATTCAGCTTCTGAGTGACATGGTAATAGGAATTACTAAAGAAAAGTTAGTTTCATCATCAGACTTCAATGGCAGGAGCTGAGCCTAATAAAAAACTAGAAAACCTTGATTATTCTCCAGCCTTGCTTGGGTGATATGCTTTGAATTTCACCACCCAGTGAGGTTTTCTAAAGCCTATCAGCAGCCTAATGAGAAATAATCTGAGGCCTTGCTGGTTTCGGTAAGGTTGTTTTTCAAGGAGGTAAGAGTTTTGTGGCTGCCTTTTAGAAAAGGACTGGAGAGTCATAACGGGGTTTTGGCAGACTTAAGTTTCCCCATATTCTGTTGTGTGCAAGCACAGGTTTGGATGGGGAGATGATTTGAAACACATCCCCTAGTTAGGAAGGGAAGTATGTTCAGCTAGAGCTAATGCTATTTCCTTTGGTTCCAGTGCTGCTCCTTTGTGTGGTGGAAGCCACTCCATGGTAGAAAGCCTTTCCATTGCTCTTTCATAGGATCACAGGGTAGTTCAGGCAGGAGGATGCCTCAGGAGTTCTCTCCTGTGCAGTGTCCTGCTCGGAACAGGGTCAAACCAAGCTGCTCCAGGCTTGATGTGGCCCCCAATGCCTACAGTAACATTTGTTTTTTTCTCCCCCCAGTGTGTGACAAGGACATTCATGGTGGGGTTAAGCTTTCCCCTGCCAAATGATTAAGACCACAGTCTCAGTCGCTCTGAGGAGGAGAAAATAAATGCTTCCTGGTCACTAAGGGACGAGCACATAGGAAACACCTTGCTGTGGTATGGGGAGAGCTGTTGGCAGTGCCCGCGTTCCCTGCCCCCCATGTGTGTGTTACGGGAGAAGCTGGCTAGGGTGCTGTGTAGGAGACCTTACCATGTGGATGCTGCTGCTTTGCTTTCCCTCTTCTGGAAGTTCTCCAAATATCTGAAGGATTTGAGTAGTAGGTAGGTGGAAGACATTGCTGTCTTCCCCTGTGCTCCTCAGGTGAGTAGAAAGGGTGTAAGTATTCCCCTGGGACAATGATTGCGAGTGATGCTTTTTGCTGCACTGCTGAGTACACCACTCCTCTCACAAGAAATACATCCCAAATTTTCCTTATGGTGTTTGATGATTTACCTGTAGATGCAGGTGTTAATAGGCAAAGGCCTAACCAGATTTCACTGGGTGTATTATTGCCTGGAACTTGACTGTTGGTATGAGAATTGATCAATGTTTAATGACAGCTAATCAATACTGTGAAATATATTAGACAATCTTTAATTTACATAGAGATGAAGTCTGCTTATAGGGAGTGGAAATCAATAAAGGCTTTTATATCATCCTCTGGGTAGAATATTAAGTCTGAAATTCCATAAGATCTGAACTGCATCAAGAGATTACAAGTCAATAGTACTAATAGCATAAAAGATTTTATCATTTTATCCTCTCTTAATAAATTTGATATATTAGCTGTTTCCAGATGGGCTTTTTTTTCTTTCTGAATGAGAAATGTGTTGCAGTCTTCGTCATTTTATTACTGTTTGAGGTTACGGCCAGAAGCTTGAAATGCACTTGGTGCATGACCACAGAAAGAAAAGGTGGTCTCTGCAGTCTAATCTGAATTTGAGGGATAGCTGATGGGCAACCACATTATCTGGACAGTAACCTTGACTTTTTCCTGATTCAAAGCCTGCCCATTTGCTATGGACCAAGCTGTACTGAATTTAACGCTGTACTGATATCAATCAGGGAGTGGATTCAGATTAAACCCAGATTTCTCTGCAAGAAATACGTTGCCAGTGCATTCTTACAGCAATGGTGTGATTCCCAGTCCAGCATCCATTTCTGATGTGTCTTGGAAAGGCATTGCTGCCACTTGATTTTTTTTTTTTTTTTGTTCTTTCCTTTGAGCTAACTGGAGCCATATAACAATCTGCTTCAGCCATTCTGAAGGCTCTATTTTGCTATAATGTGCTTTGACTCTGAATAGATGGGAGAAGTGAGAGTGAAAGAAAACATTTCAGTCAGAACAATGTCTCTTTTCAAAGGCATGTCACAACAGGAAATACAATTTAGATTGACTGAATGGCCATGGTTGGTACATAAAACCTTGTGCTGTGATTCACAGTAGCACAGCACAGTGAACATGATGTGCTTGAGTATTGACACTCCCTGGCTGTTTCTCTGCACCTTCTCCAAGTTGTGCTATTTTTCTTTAACCCACCTCTCTGCCTCCCCCCCGCAAATGCTCTCTATTCTTCTGTATGATGAATACAGCCATTAGTCCAAGATTAACTTTATTCAGGTTCTTTACATCACCTCTTCTCCTTCAGTTTTAATCAGCTTGCACAAAGAAGTTAGGTCTGTCTTCTGTGCTTACAAATGTGCAAGAAGAACCAGCAGGTGTACGAGGACTGAAGTAGGGGAGGAGGATGACAAAATTGTGGGAGTGGGAGGAAAATAGATGGCTTTTCAAATGGGCTGTTTTAATAGCTTGAAAAAATACCTTCTTCAGAGAACATGTAATGACTTCCAAGTAGTTTACTCAAAACTGTGACTTCTTTAGAATGAGGTTTTCTCAGAATTTCTTATGGATTAGAAATTAAAGTGCTGAGCCTATTTGATTAATAACCTTCTGTAATGCAGCTGCTTTTGTGTGTACAGCAAAACCATGTACAGACAGACAATTTTTTTTTTCTGTAAAACTGTGTCTCTACTGCAGCATTTAAAGCCTGTATCTACTACGCATTCCTTATTTCCCATGCTGTCATGAGGAATTAATTTGATTTCTTTGGTTGTGCCCTATCTAGGCAAAAAAATATGGAAGAAAACTTTAGATACTGCAAATTTTATTAAACATATTGATGTTTTCTAGGAAAGAGCAGATTCTGATTTCTTTTAAGGTAATTAACGTGGCTTATAGATAATTCTATTGAAATGCCTAGAATTTGTGAGTTGTACAGTTATCATATTTTCCTATCTCTGTAATCTCTAGCCAAAACAAATTCCAGGGCTGGCATTTTGATTTGTGTTTGCATTTCAGCTCTGCCAGATGACTGCTGTTTCTTTAAGTGAAACACACTAAAAAAGCCTCATGTGAACAGGTGGCAAGAAATAGAGCAGACAGGATTCTTCTCATCATTCTGTTCCTAGATTGCCTCCTCAGCAGTGAATCTCTTTTAGGATTTCATGTAGCAACATGCACATTTTTCCTGGCCCACTAGTATTTTTGATAATTCTGGGCCAGTTTAAGAGTGGACCTGAGGAAAAGCTTATGCACATCCAAAGGTTCAAGTTTCACTTGTAAATGTTGAAGGCTGGAAGCTTCCGCCGTGGAAGCACAGTTGGGAAAAAAGCAAAGTCAAGAGCAATGGTTCAATGTAATTTGTACTATTATAGCAGAGATCTGAAAAGCTCTTATCATCCACTGAGAAGGTGACTGCTCCTGAAAGATCGGATTTATTTCATACATTATGGAAGTGTTTGTGATTATCTTCATCTGGGTACCCCTGAGAGATGCTGTATTACTAACTTATGGTATGGGGCATGGTGTTGCAAAGATGTCTGGTCTCTGAAAGCAGATGGTTTGTTATGATACTGCTGATGCAAATAATGCAACGAAGCCAAAAAAGTGACTCAGCACTGGATGTGGTATGCATTAGCAGCACTGGGACAGCTGGACAACAAAGGGACCTGGAAACAGAACTACTGCCTCACTGTGGTGCCATTCGAAGAGGAGATGGGAATTACAGAACTACATTTGCTGTCCAGATATTTCAGGCACATGCAGAAGGCATAGCTCATACAACTGCTATGAGTTTCTTATCACTCTGTGTTGGAGAGGTGCTTAGGGTTCAGTTTGCTCTCCGTGTGCCACCTAGTTGTGATGCTCTCTGTGTCTGCACTGACATTAGACAGCCCAGGCCTACTGCATGTTCAGCATTTTCCCCTTTTCATTAATTTTTAACCAGTTCTGTAGACTTTCCAGGTGTTCTTTCAGCTGTCGACTCTGGCTGTGCCACAGCTGCTGCTGCTGAGCCACTCAGTGTGACCCTCTGTGCTGCTCACTTCAGGCAGAGGAAGAACAAGACTCAAGAATGGCTGGTGAAATGCAAATTACTTTGCCAGGTAGGAGAGCAAAAGCAAAGCAAATGAGGATGTCTTCTAATTAAATGTAATGACAAGGAGGCCAAAGATCATCCCCTGCTAATTCCTGAACTACTTTGGTAGGAGGCAGAGAGGAAGCAGAAAGGGAGAAGAGAATGCCTGCTAGAATGGAGCAGAGAAAAAAAAAAAAAAACAGGACAAAAAGGGAGGTGGCACTGCAGCTTGTCCTGCACATCCCCCTGGGCTTCAGTCAGGGCACCTCTGCCCTGCTACTCACACCAGGGCTGCCTTGCAGCAGCTTTGGGTTCCTTCAGCTCCTGGTGCTTGGCTTCTCCTTGGGACAGCGTTACACAAGCAGTCTCTCATTGGTAGGCAAATCTTTTGGATGATGTAACACTGTTACTAGCTGCTCTGGTTTTAATCTGTTCCTAATGCTTGCAGGAATATGCATGGGCCTAAGAAGATTTTAGTAAAGTGGTTTCTGTAATTCCATTTTATTGGTTATATTGACCTGAGGGAAAGCCCTGCTATCCTGGGAGTTACACTCATAAAGACAAAACTTCTTCCTTCTTTTATTTCAGTTTCTTTGTCTTTCAAGTGAGAATATGCTCTGGTGCACCTCAGATCAGCTTCTTGGCAGATTTCTTCACACACAATTTTGTGCTGTAGCAGAGGTAGGTGGCAGGCACCCTGCACAGCTGGTGTGCCGCTCTGCTGGGCTGCGTAAGCTCCACTTCATTTTGTTGCTCAGACCCCACTTGGGAAAACACCAATGCCAAGCAGGTTCCCCCAGGAACTCTCCTCAGCTGCTCCTTCTCCTGTCAGGGAGCAGAGTGGTGATGGAAAGGCTTTACCTTGTCGATGGGTGTAAATGTGCAACGCTACTATTTTTGGTACGTCTGGAGCTCCGTGATCTCTCTGTTGTTAGTCTCCATTGTGGAATACACTCCATGTGGAAGGGATTCTCCACACAGCTTCATTTTCACAAGTGTTCAGGGAATGATGCAAGCATGTGTCCCCCAAGTCTCACTTTCTACACCTTCCCGAGAACTTCCCTCCTACTCAAAGGGTGGTCTTTGGTGGTCAGTAGAGTAACCCAGGTCAGACATCCCAGGTTTATATGGCAAGGAGGGACATTTTTTTTCACCCTGTTCTGTGTGGGTATGTTTGTTTACCCTTATATGAAAAGTTAGGAAATAATGCTTTTCTTTTAAGGTGAAACCTGGTACAGTTTAACCCACATTCTCCTAAGGACAAGCCTTCCCCCATCCTCCCTCATCCCCCAGGCTAAGTGATGACTCTCCCTGGCAGCCTCACACCCTCCAAGGCTGAGCTGCTGAGGATTTGTAGGGCACCTTCTGCTCTGTTTCAGGTGGCTCCCTGAATATCACTCAGGAGTTAGTATTTGGGGTTTTCAGTGACCAGCTGCAAAGGATTTGGGGATGTGTTTCTCTCTCTGGCTGATGGAGATGGAAGCTGCCAGGTGAGCAGGTTTTGGCTGGGCAGGATGGTAGTGGGCCCATTGTAATTGGCCCAGATGGCTGATATGGAGACTTCCATCAGGTATTTTTTGAGTGTGAACATTTCTTAAAGCAATAAGAATTTCTGTTGCTTTATTCAAGCAATATAAATCAGGAAAAAGTTCATGCTGCAGATTCAAGACTTTCAATTAATCTTTTCAACAGGACAAAAACCTAAAAGCAGCTTGACCAGGATTCCTAGCAAGGGGTGTTTACAGGTGGCTGGGACACAGACAAACGAGCTTTTACTTCACTTACTCAGGTGGTTTGGTCAACTGTAAAGACAGAGCAGGGAACAGGCATTTCTATAAACTGTGGATATGTAGTATTTTATTCTATTATAGCAGCAAAATGGTATTATATCTAGAGAGATAATGCCAGACATAATCATATGGAAAATAGTATTAAGGAATATATATTAGTTTAGCAATGCACCAGCTGCCATAGAAAATGTTTATGTCATAACCATTAGTACTTGATTAATAATGCTGGCAGAGGCAGGATTTTTTCCTCCCTTTTTTTCCCCCGTGTGCCTTCAGCATTGGTAGTCCTGGTGGCTGGAAGGCTCACTCATCCAGAAATGGTGCAAGCTTTTCCTTGTACCTCAGTCCTTCAGGGGACAGGATGTCTTTAAGTTACTTTTGTGCTCTTGGTCCTTTTCCAGTCTGTAAATAAGAGTCAAACATCAAAGGAATAATGGATCAGTCACCACCAACTAGATTGATACCCTCAAATTGTTTCAAGTAGATAAATAAATCATGGTGAACTCATAATTGTGATTGATAGTTGTATTGTTTTATTTGCATTAAACACAGCTTATCTGTGATTCTAAGGTGAGGACCAAGGTATGTTGTGCCAGGTGCCCTGCAGACACAAGGTCCTGCTTTAACTCTTCCAGATGATATGGCACTGCAGACTTGAAATCTGCCTACAACTTGGGCTGGAATTGAGTGACTGTGAGCTATCTGGTTGGACTAAGAATATGCTTTTAATGGTATTAGGAGATTTTTCCCACTCAGAATCCAAATACTAATGCTGCCTTATGCTGTAACTCTGGTCTTTCTGTTGTTCTGGTTTATCTGTTGAGTAGACTGACACATTAGTGTTAACTTCTTTTTTAAAATACTGCTTCTGATATAAGTCCACTGTGGGCCAATGAAGATCTTGGTATCATTTTAATTAATTTTATTTCCAATGCTCATGCCCCAAGGCAGATCTTTTTGTAATGTCTGAAATTTTAAAATGTGTTACATTCAGTGAGCACCCAATGTTATGAATCCTTTCCAAGGGAAAATCCTTGAAATTATGAAGGGCATAGTGTAAAAAGTGAAAAAAAAAAAAAAAAGGCTGGGGGCCCATTCTTTCTCTGCCCTTCCTCTTTGGAAAGCACCAAAGTTGTTTGTTACTGTTCAAGGCAGCAGATACCAAGAGGTATAGGAGGAAGATCCAATATATAACTTGTGGAGGCTGTGTCAATGCCTCTGCTGTGACCATGGTAATTGGTTCCTCTTGTTTAACTCCAGAGATGTCCACTAGATCTTTGAGCTAGGCCAGTATTTTATAGGCTCTTTTAATTTGTCTGTCATTTATTATTCTACTCATTCCAGTAGTTTGTGCTTGGCTTAAGCCATTTCAGTAGCTGATCTACATGGCAGGAGATGGAGATCCCCCATTCCTAGGGAGTATCTTCCAAAGCTTAATCTCCATCTACCTCCCTTTTAGGAGCTAATAAAAAGACAAGGAGCAACAGGTACAAATTGAAAGATGGGAAATTTAGGTTAGATATTAGAGAGAAAATTTTCATTATCAGAGTGGTGGACACTGGTTGCCCAGAGAAGCTGTGAATGTCCCAACCGTGGTAGTGTTCAAGGCCAGGTTGGATAAAGCCTTGAGCAACCTGGCTGAGTGGGAGGTGTCTCTGCCCATGGCAGGGAGTTGGGGCTGGATCATCTTTAAGGCCCATTCCAACCCTTAACATTCTATGATTCTATGATAATGCTCTGTCAAGGTCTAAGCCTTCCAGATCATGGTATGGACACCCACAGGTGTGTCTCACTGTCCACGAGAATCACAGGATAGTTCAGGTTGGCAGGAACCTCAGGAAGTCTCTGGTCCAACCTCTGTCTCAGAGCAGGGTCAGACCAGGGTGCTCAAGGTTTTATCCAGTGGAGTCTTGAAAACTTCCAAGAGAGATTGCACCACCTCTCTGGCCAAGCTGTGCCACTGCCTCCTGTTGGGATGGGGAAATAGTTTTGCCTTATATCCAGTCTCCTCCTCACTGTTTCACTTGGGCCTGCAGGCTCTCAGCATGCACCATGTGAAGATCCTGGATCTGTTGTCTCGATAACACCCCCACAAGCTTTCTTGGGTTCTTGTGAAGCTAGGTTTTCTCCAGGCTGAACGAGCCAAGCTCCCCCAGAGTCTCCTCACAGGTTGTTGTGCAATCTCTAACTTACCTGTAGGGATATGTGTTTATAAAACAAACCTCTTAACACCCAAATCAGCACAAGATCATGTCGATTTGTTGAGCAGTCTGACCTCTGTTATCTTGATGACAATTTAGGTATTATAAAGCCTTTGTAGGTTAAAGGACAGATGTCTGAATGTTTTACATAAATGTCAGAGCTTCCCATCAGTTCCTCTCTAGCGATTTCATCTACTAAATTTGATTTTATATTAAAACTCAGGCATCAACATTAAAATCTTTTTATCCAGGCTGGTCCAAGCTGTGTCCCTCTCAGCTGCCCTGCTGGTTTCCAAGCTTTTTTTGTCTCACAGTGATCTGAAATACCATCTCCATACCTCGCCGGCTACCCAGACCTCTCTTTCTCCTGATGCTGAAACAGAGAGAAAGGAGAGCTATCAAAAAGTTTCTGCATTGCTTCCTGAATTCTTTTACAATTCTCACTGTAAATAAGATGAGCTCTCACATAACACCAGCTCATTACCCCACTTATTTCTGGAACACCGTATCCCAGCCGTGATTCTGTGCACTCAAAAGCAACATCCTGCTCTTCCACTTACACATTTTCTCTGCTTTTACCATCAGTAACAAACCCATAATCTCTCCTGGGCAGGATTTTGTTCCCGAGTTCTGGTTCTCACAGTTAGCTGCTACAACACAGGGGCAATTACAGTGCTTGACAATGGCTGCCAGGTGGTTTTTAGATGGAGTTTTAAAGACTGATTTTGACTCGGAAAGCTGTAAATGGCCTGTGACCTTTCTGCAGGAAATTGTACCTCTGCTGCAGTTGAACCAGTGGATGCTTGTTGCAAAATATCTCTAGGGCTCCAGCTTCACCAGGAAAGAAATGCATCTGGCAAAACCCTCTTGGAAGTGAGGCTTTTAGTAAATTTTAATGGGTCAAATAAACCTTAGGCCTTATAGATTCTAACCTGATGCACTGCCCAGAAACTCTCAGTTGCTGTCTCTCCCCTTGGGTTTTTTCTGGCTCAGACTGGAGACATGTCTGTGGCATGCAAGGGGAGGCACAGTGCCCAAAGCTCTACAGAATCTGTGAAGCATCCCTATCTCTCCCCTGCCCCATTACTGGAAGCCTTTCAAATTGCCATCTCTTTTTTTACACTGCTATTTGCTTCTGCATCAGCCGAAGGCTGATGCCAGCCTGTTTTACACTCTAAGATTGAAATAAGGCGATATTATGTTAAGCTTTACAACTGCTGTGTGGTGGTGCACTTTTCCAGATGATATAAGCTACTGAGATGTAGCTTATATACAGGTGATGTAATATGATGTAGCCTAGTTGAGGAGTGGAAATTGTTCAGTAACTTTTTAGTAAATGTTAAATCCACTATAATAATTTATTTTAGACATTAATCCCACAATTGCACAGTGGCAGAGAGCACTAGTCTTATCTGCCACATTCTCACAGCAAACATTTAGGGAAGCAAGAAGGAAGAGCAGCAGATACTTGTGTGTGCCACATGCTTGATATGACCTCTTTGTGCTCAAGTTGCCATCTGTTATGAAGTACTTTGTGTTTGTTTGTCAAAACTTCTGTATCTTTCAAAACAATATTGCTACTTTATCATAAAAGGTCTGGATTACATTATACAAGGCCCCACCTTTCCAGGAACACTGACATCTTTACAGGTACTTAGTTGCTGCTCAGGATTTTTGCTGCTGATTTCCACTGTGGGGGCTGGAGCCCTGCTGACTTTTGTCTCTGAGCAGCTTCCCAAGAGGAAGCACTCTCCACAACGATGGAATACCATGCAAGCTACTAACAGGGGAAACTTTACCTACGGCTGCAACGCAGCTGCGTCTGATGTTAAATATGGAATCCACTGATGTTTTGACACAAGGGGAAGACCTGTGCTCGGGGAAGTCCTTTTATCGTATGATTAAGCTGTCATTTAAATGGTGTAAAAAATAACTTCTAAGCAGAGGAAAATGGAACAGTCTTTTTGCAAATGACTGCTGAAGGTGAGGTGATTGAAAGGGACATAGAGCAGCATTTTGTTCTGTTTTAACTTGTCTTTAATGAAACACTATATTTTTGTGAAGCACTGGAAATTATGGAGATTTTGCTGTTTGGATCTCTGGAGACAGACATGTGTGATCAACGACTGCTCACTAAAACAGCCTCTAATAGAATCAAGGAGAAGCAGAAAAACACTGAAGAGAATATGGGAAGCGACCGAGCTCTGAGGAATGCTTTATCTCATCTCTGAAGAAGAATACAACATTCCTTGGTAAGGCAAGGAAATACATTGAATTGATATGAGCTGGAAGCCAACAAGCTGTTATGGGTCTGCAGTGTACACACTCCTACAGCACAGCCTCACTGCATGTCCACAGGGCAGGACTGGTGTCTGTCAGCACACAGCTAGCCAGGTGAATCTTAGAGGGAAGATGCACCATGGATGGCTGAGCAGCAAACATGTCCTGGACAAGTTAATGTCTGTTCCTACACCTGCTTGCAACCCAGGATCACAAGGGAAGGAAATCAGCCTCCCTGAATGGTGCCTGTTGCTGTCTGACCCTCACACCCACCCTCCCCAGGCCCCAGGGATGTGGTGACCACAGCAGCAGCAAACAGCACACCAAGGAACACTCTTGGCTGCCCCTTCTGCCAGCAGAAACACCTGATTTTAGCAAAGGCAGGATGCTGCTGCTGCTCCTGGGGAAGGGGGCGGCTTCTGAGCGCAATTCTGCAGCTGACATGCAGCTGCTGTATGGGAGCCAGCCTGAACGACCCTGTGATGGCAGACACAGGGGTTTGCAGATCTAACACCAGACACATCTATTGGCAAGGCTGACTGTGTTTTTGTAAAGGCTGTGCACAAGCTGTGCCTGGGTGGAAGGCAAGCAAACACTTTCCAGAAAAAGCATGATGAATGAAATGGACCAAATATTAAGAAACCACACCATTTTTCTGTGACATCTTCCTAGGAGATGGTAAAAACCCAAACCAAAACCAACCTCAGTGCAGAGAGCTCCAGGGACACTAATACAGGCTGGTTAATTAAACAACAAAAACCAGATATCTTTTATTAGTTCCCACAGAAAGCTGTGGAGGAATTAGGAATCCAGCATTGACAATAAATCCTGGAGACCATTTGAGCAAGAAACAAGGCTGCAGAAAGATCCAAAGCATCAAGGGAGAGATGAGCTGCTGCTGTGTGGCCTTGGCTCAGTTCCCTTGCCAGGCAGGGAACTCAACCATATCTGCAGAGCAGTACAGCCAAGTGAGTGTCTGCAGGCTGGGCAGGGACCAGGCCCTCCACCCCTAGGCCAGGGCCAGTGGGAAAAGCACTGAAAGCAGTGGGGCTATCTGGCCTGCTTGGATGTCAGGGAGTTGTTTTGGTGGGCTAAACTGGCAAATAGCAAATGCTTCCTTCTCCAGCCTGATGCCCTTGCAGATTCTTGATCTGCTACATTAACAGTAATTTCCATGTATGTCCTTTCACAGCATCACCAGTGGCACCACTGAGGAATTCCAGCTCTTGGAAAAAACAAAAGTGCAGCTGGAGGCTGTAGCAAATGATGCCCTGTGAGAGGGAGGTGGGGGGAACAAGAACCAGCCCCCTCTTTATCACCCATTATGGGAAGGTGAAAGAGTAGGAATAGCCAGGGGAGTGAAGGAAATCTTGAGGTTAGTTTGAGATTTTGGAATCTTCTGCTGCCATTTAGACCTGTTTAATACCTGAAACTGGAGTTGTGAGAGCTCTCTCCTGCTTTAGTTTGCCATATCCTTTGTATTCCCCTTGTAAGCTGAATGATTTGGAATGTGTTGATCTTGTTCTGGAAATTGTGTGTTTTTGAGCTTGACAGCTCAAAATGATGATGATGGCAAACTCAATGTATCTTAGAAAATGTGTTTATATAGGCTTTCAGTCAAGCACCATTTAAATGCCATACATCATGATAAAAATGAAGGTGAAAGCAACTCTGCTAGGCCACTGGTGGGAAGGCAGTGTCCTGGTTACATGAAAATCACTTTTGTTGTCAGATAAGCAATGTCTGCATTGAAAGGCCATCAGCTTCACAATTAGTGCAAAATATGGGGATGAAAGGCTTTTGCAGATATGAAAGAAAATCCCAATAAAATTTGCAAGCAGAATGTGCTCAGGTAAGAGCTCATCTGCATGCAATGCTGGCTGTAATGTGCTGTACAGCAGTGGGGTTGCTCAGCTCACATCCACATTAGAAGAATGCAAAGTAGTACCAATCCCATGGAGCATTTCTGTTATGAGGGTGACATTTCAATTAAAAAAAAAAAAAAAGAAAAATTAGATTTGAGCTGCTAATTTTAAAAGCAATTTTAGAGAAAAATATACTTGGATATGTATGATTATAAATAATTTCAAAGTAACTTTAAAATTGAATATTTTTAAAATATCTGCAAATGGAGTTGTCTTTGTCATACATGCCAGATTGATGAATTATCCTATAAAATTTTCAGCAATGAATGTAAAATCTCCATTAACTGCACTGGCCTCACACTTTGCATGGACATCAAAGATTCATGGTATAGGACAGTGGTGAGGTAGTAGATGCTCTGACATCCTGCTGTAACTAAGACAATTCATAAGAATTTAATAAGAAGGTAAGATATGCTGCATGTGTCCAAACGTCTGTTCAACTCAGCATTTCCGGTGTGACTTACAGACACTTAAATGGACCTAAGAACAGGCAGGCACACCTGGAATGATGCAGTCAAGCATCCGTGAACTAAAGAACACTGAAACTACACTTTTTAATTTCCACATGTGGGCGTCACACAACAATACTTTGTTTTGCTTACTGTAGCATGGAAATTATTTCACATCCTGACAGCTGTCAACTGTTTCATCCTTATAAGTTCAGTGGCCATTTATTATTGGCCACATAAGTTTTATACCCATTATTCATAATTCTGTTACCTTTAGCAAATACATCCTGGGCACCACTGGGCTGCAGTCCTTTTGGATATAGTTTAACCTCAGAGAAACAAACTGGATCTCTACTCCTGCACCATGATACCAGTTTCTTCTTCTCAAGAGAAAAAAGGTGGTGCCTAATGCTGATATGAGAGGTGGAGAGGACAGCTGTATCTGGTAGAAGTAAACATCCCTAAGATCTCCTCCAGGATCCATCCAACATGCAGGACTGTAGTCCTACATAGAATAAAGGAAGCAGTCTCACTCTTGATCATTTACCTGGATATCTGTTAGTTGCTGTCCCATTTCTTTCAGAAGCCACATTTCAATGGCTATGGTGCATGACAGTTCTATGGTTAGAGATGTAACTTGTTCCATCAATTTAAATGCCGGGAAAATTAGATGGGTGTGCAAGAAAATAATTCAGGGGAATTAAGTTATACATTTTATACAAAAATTTACTTTGGAAAAGGAGACAGCCCACTGTTTTCTTTTAGCCTGTCTAAAACAGTCAAATTGGAAATACAGAACTGTGATCATGCATCTGATTTTTCAGTTACTTGATTCAAGGATTAGGACCAAACTGCTAAAAAAAATCTAGGTTAACACATTTTCTTACTTCCATAGTAACTTTTACATCTCCCAGTTAAGGACTGCTAACACAAGTATTAAGTATTTAGATCCATTTAGCATGACCAAATGCAGAACCTCTTATAATCCATACTGCATTTTGTTCCCCAAAACTGAGTGTATACAATGATATAAAAGGCAGTGTGTCAGAAGGGAGTGCAGTATAGATAAATTAACTTGAATAAAAAAGGTAGACATGGAAGGCTTTTTGAAACTCTGTGTTCAAGATCTCCTGCTAGCTCTTCTTTCAGAGTTTTTGTCTGTAGTACCTGGTATTTCCTTCTGCAGTGTTGCAGATGCAGGGATCTACAGAAATTCAACTTAAGTTTGCACATGTGAATTTAATCCCCCAAGTTTAGTCAGTGTCATCTGTCATCTCTTTGCACTGGAACACACTTAAATCTTATATTTGTAGAAGGATATAATTTTGTTATTTCAAACAGAATGGGAACTTCAATGAAATGAAACAACGAAGCATTCTTTTTTTAAAAAGGAAGATTTATTTATGGCTACACACACCACATATAAAATTAACATTTAACTGAAACATGTAATTGTTTCAATCATTTATGACTAAACACAATGTTGACTACAAAACTGTACAGTTTATATTTAATAACCAATTCTTACAGCATAGTGCAATTGTAACATTTTATAAAGAAAATAATTTGTGCCTTTTTAAAATAAAGTGCATTAAATTACTATCTTGTATACAACAAGAAGCTCTGTAGTTGCAATTCAAAGCTTTAAGCTTAAGGGAAACTGAGGCAAAGATGTTTCACATCCTTTTAAAATCACTTCATACACTGGCAAGCTTCATACTGGTTCAAACTTCAACCACAGTTAAGTTGTTAAAAAAAAAAAAAACCCAAAAAAAAAAACCCAGACCAAAAACCTAAATTAGTATAAAAAATAACCACAGGCCTTTATGTACGAAACCAGTAACTCGTTCTCATAGGAAAAGCACAACATGCAGGATTTCAATCCACCTGGCTCCTAGTGAGATGTAGAGCATGAGAACTATCCTTCATGCAGATGCTTTTGCTAAAGCTTTTAGAATTCAGCATGGAACTACACTGCAGTCAGTAGTATCAGATGTCTACCTGAAATGTACAATGCTTCCTAGGAAAAGTTCTCTCTGAAGATTTGATGAATGAACATGGTAAACTACAGGTTATTTTTAATTGCATTTGGCAGCAAAAATTGTGGTGGTCTAGTTAGTAAGTCTAGAAAATTACAAGTGGTTCTATTAGCCCAGGTATTCCAAATTTCACAGCCTGAAATTAAAGACAGAGTTTACAGCTTTATTTCAGAGGTACACTTATAGCACTTATCCTATGAAATTCCACTTGTAAACACATTTACAATCAACTTCTGTAGATTTTGGCCGTGACAGTAAAGCTCAGACCAAACAAAGGAGGACTTTAGCCCCCAAGGAGTAAAAAGCTATAGACATCAAAATGGACAGAGGTGTAATGTGTCTTTCTCCAGAAACAATGACAAAACCAAGAATGCCCATTTCCTTTGGTTGGCTCTGGCTGAGGTCCAACAGGAAAGTCCATACTCTTCTCCTTCTCCATACATATATGGGACTGCTATCAGCTCCAACAAAAAACATATTTGAGTACATGCAAGTAACCCTAGAGACTGCCTGACTATTTTGCTGTATGTGTAATCCAGGCAATTTACCTGCCTCTTCAGCTGCAATACTCATTCCACACTTTTGGCACAAAGCACACATACTGTTCCTGCATTCTGGAAAAGTGCATTTTCTTCCTAGAGGGACCAGCCTGAGTTCAGCACCAGATTACTGTACCTTCAGCTGCTTGGCTCTGGGATAGCTGCTGTGTAAAAAGCTGTGTGCTGGAGCGTGCTAACTCCCAGCAACCACTCAGCCTCCTCCTCCTGAACTAAGGAAAGTCTCTTCGGTACACTGAGAAGGCAATACAAAAGAAAAGATTTGGCTGGAATGTGATTGAAGGGCTGTCTGTTGTCTGTCACATCTTCAGAAAGCTCCGTGCTGAGAGCAGAGCTCCCTTTGTGCTGTGACCTGTGACCAACACCTCTGTGCTCTTTCCTCCTGGGCCCTCTGGGACAGAGGCACCACCATGTGGACTGAGTGTTGACCATACATTGACGACTACATTTTCAGAGGGCAACCAAAGAGTGGCAATACAAAAACTCAAGGATGAGGCACAACTGCCCACACTCCATGGGGACACAACCCTTTTGTCCTTCTCTGGATGTCGGTATTTCAATTTTTGAAGGGCCAGGTCATGCTGCTTTTATTTGCATATTATAAAACATCTCTCCCTTGAAAGCAGGGGAAGCCAAATTCCTCATAATTTTGGTGGGTTTAATTTTAGTGAACACTGAAGTAAGAGGAACATTCTATGGTATTAGGAAGAGGAAAATTTCTATGGTAAAATTAATAAGCAATCAATGCATTAGAGCTCTATACTTTGGCCCTAAATCTTAGAGGTCCTAGGCCTTTTTCCCAGAAAACCCCTGAAGCATGTATGTATTTTTGTGCCCTTTAAAAATGAATGCATATTTTTTTTTTAGGTACTCCAACATTCCCCAGGTTAGCATCAGCCAGTGCAAAGTGTCTGCCTTTGTCCCACGACTGTGTGGAATCATGATCTGTGCAGTCCTGTTACCAAAGCACCTATGGAAGACAGAAAAAAAGCAAGAGAGAAAAGGGAACAGTGTGTGGGGAAAGTAATAACTGCGTTATAGGCCCCTGCTTGTCAGTACCATAGGTCCCTGCAAGTACCCTTCCTACATTCCTGGAATCTCAAAGATGGCAGTGGGATTTGTCCAAACTAAAGACATGAGAATTTGCTTCACTTCCAAAACCTCTTGCCTGTCTTTGTTTGCTGAAATATCAATTACTGCTGAATCTTTCAGTGTTTGCAAGACTCATACACATTGGAAAATATTTTTCTTTGATCATAAGAAACTGCTGAGCAAAGAAGTTACATTTTAACCACATCCACAATGAAGGTATAGAGCATGATATATGGCATGTCATACATATAGAAACTAAATTAAATAATTGTAATAATTACGTATGTATATATATTATATTTAAGTATGTAATTATCCTATTTAAAAGTGATAGCTCATCATACTTAATCAAGTTAACGGCATACTAAAATACTCTAAGAAACTGTTTCTCTACTCAGCATGTAATGTAACTAGTATGTTAAACTTGGACATAGGTATTTCCTTTTAAGAATGAGTTTACACTTAAAAGAAAAAAAAATTATTTTGTTGGCATCTATTTCTTAAAAGGGAAAGATCCATCCTTTTTCTAAGGTAAATCATTGCAGGATGCAGTCTTCAGCATGTGCAGTTGGTATTGGATTATTTTTTCCTTGAGAAGCCGGGACTAGGTCTGTGCTTGGGTATCATGGTAGATCATACGGTTGGGATCAAGTGGTTAGGGGAAAAAGATTATTACCAGTGTAAAGAAAACAGTAGCAGTACACTTGCTTTCCCTCCCCACAGGTGAATCAGACATTTCCTATGTAAGAGAAATGCTCACTGAAGTGGTTCAATGAAAAAGGGCTGCTGATATGTTTGAAAGGGTCATAATAATCTATTAAAAACTTTTAAAATCAGCTTTTACCTAGGAATGCACCACTGTACTTATGAGAGGGGGGTACTTAGAATCACAGAATCATTTAGGTTGAAAAAAAACTTTAGGATCATTGAGTCCAACTGCAAACCAATGTTTGCCTTGAAACAAAAAGGACTGTACCAGACATCTTACTTCAGGGGGCTGGCTGGTGGGGAGGTGAATAACCCAACCTATAATCCTATGGCCATCAGTTAAAATGCAATTTAAAAAAATCTCCCCCTTCCTTTCTACGGGACACTGAATTAGTCTGCATCACAGCAGTGACACATTAATTAACTCCAATATGGTTTCATCTAACCTACATTCAAGTTTGGATTTTTCCTTTCTCTTCTATAACAGTGAAATGTGCAACTCTTTCTTCTTGTGGGGCTTACAAGATCACAACAACTTTGTGAATAAACCACGGCATGGACTTTTTTAGAGCAAAGGCATGCTGTTTTCAAAGGAACATTTACTACAAAGTTATAGGCTTAGCTGCTCCCCAAAAGGAACAGAAATACATAATGACTTACTGTAAAATAATTTTCTGGTAGTCCTACTTTGAATTTTCACTATTTTTCCACAAAACCCCTCTTCTGATTTCAAGTGGGGCCACACAAGACTGTGCTAACAAGACAAGTAACAATCTGAATAAAATATGGGGCAACATTTTCAAGGAAGGGATACCTCACTTCTGATCATATCTCCTCCTCTCTGCTCTCTGAACACCACTCACGAGGGGCAGCCATACTGCCAGCCCCAAGGACAAGGGACTGCTGCACCACACCCTGGAAGAGGGGCAGCCCCAGGGGCCCTCCTGGGGCTCTACCTGCCTGGGGTAAGGTTCCAAATGGGCAGCTCTAAACACCCTTCTTACAGGGGGTGCATTTATTCAAGCATCCTTCCCAGCCAACCCCAAGCACCGAGTGATTGAATCTGGCTGATTCACCAAGCTATAAAGACTTCCAGCTCTCATCTTTCATCATCCACTTAATATGAAAGTAGATATCCTTGCACTTCATTCAGATTTCTGATCCATTAAAAAGAACTGCATTTTCTTGATCTGAATAAGACAGCAGCACCCAGTTGTAAGAGGTAATTTCCTCTTGTACCAAAAAAATAATTCCAGTCAGGAGATCTTTCAAGTTTATTGGGAGTACCATCATTCTTTTACTGACAGATGAGGGAGATACACATGCCTAATTTATCTTTCCTGACCTATTGCTTATTCATGAGATATAAATTATACCACTCCCTTATAGTACCTTCCTTTTATTTCTCTATATGCAGAGATTGAGAGATCTTATTTTTCTCCATGGAACATCTCTGGACTACCACTAAGCCAATCTAAAACCACTCAGTATCTCAGATAAAGTGACAGGATTGTTGCTGGGTTTTCAAATAGCAACTGCTCTGTCCAATTCTTATTTTTATTTATTTCTTGTACATAGAAAAGAAAGACCCCATATACTTCTTTCTCTCAATAAAAGTCAGGGCCAACATTTTGAAAACATTTTTCTGAATGTTACAGAATCACTTTTTTTTTTAAGCAATGAGTGTGTAGCTATGCTTCAGGGGCTTGATTTGTAGCAATATTATTTCATCCAGCTTCCAGTCATACAGCAGATTGCTTATCACTTTGAGGAAATAAAGTCACATGTATTTTGTTTTTAAAAGCTAAAAAATCCCTACAAAAACGAGGTAAGAGATTAATATTTCTTTGGGGACAGCATGAGCACTGGTCTATGCCAAAGTTCACTGCTGTCCATGGAGGAGTTTTAGTGACTCCAAGATGCCTCAAGGCTGGTCCCTGAACACTACATGCAACTGCTTATGTCACTGAGTGTCCATGGTAGGAAGATACAGAAGCAGTATCAGTCCTTTGAGCTTGCTTCCAAAGAGCCTGAGTATTGGTAGGGGTTTTCTTCACTGGTAGCATAACCAAGATGTCTTCAGAACAGGTTAGCACCATTTATCGGTTACCCTGATGAGCATGACCAATTTAGGTTATTCTCGGGATCAAGTTATAACTGGAACTCTTGAACACTATTAATTTATCCACAGAATGCTGTACAAGTATATGCCAAACAATGAAAAGAATAAAACTCCCCAATGCAGTACATAATTCTTCCAGCAAATAGCACGAATTCAGGATCCAAGAATTAAGGTAAAATGTTATTGCTGTGTAATTCTATTCAGGAATTCAATGATTATAAAACAAATCAACCAGAAATAATATCTTACATTGGTCTGATAGGATCTGCTTAACAAAGGAAGACTTATGCTTACTAAAAGTCCTTATGCAAGTTACTTTTTTTTTGTCAAAAGTATATATTCCTTCCTCTCTATTGCTATGAGTTTACTCAGCAGTTTATAGTATCCACATCATGGAGGATTTTATTGCTCTTGTGCTAAAACCATGTTTCTCCTTATTGCTGAAATACTACTATTGGGGTAAATGGTTAGGAAAAAAAAAAAAAAAAAAAGACAATTAAAAAATCCTCTCCTAAGCTTTGAGGATGAATGTATGAGAAAAACTGACCACAATAAATTTTTCCCATCAGGAAAAATTTACCTGTTACTAACTTTGGGTCAAGTGTGTTAATAAATAAATATGAATTTCAATTCTTTAAACTAAATGACATATTAAGGAAAAAAACCCACCTTTTGTCATTACAATAGAGATATGAAAGCTACTTCATTGCGCACAGAATGGTGAATCTAACCCCCCTGGTCTTATGCACGGCTGTTGTTTGACGGGACAACAAAGTATCAGAAACTACAAGTTGGCTGGATTTCTGCCAGTTCCAGGAGGTCCCTGGATGGATGCTGGCACCCACCATACAGAACAGGGGCCTCCACTGTCATTCTGAGGGGGCAGCAGAGAGTTGCTTAATTCTGCAGGGTCTGAAAGGTTGCTGGCTGTCAAGCAATTATTGTGGGTGAGCAAGGTAGGCAGCTTTGCACCCACAGCACTGCCCCTATTTCCCAGAGCTCATTCAGAGGTGTGTTACGTAGCACCCATCCTGGTGCTGCAGACTATGATAAAGTTTGGCCTGACAGCTGCAGGCAAACCTATGTTCAATAGGATTTTCTGGCCTATGCTGCACAGTATCAGTTTTGGAACGTATTTCTGGAAGAGGCAAAATCCTTACTGGAGGTCACAGTTCTGCCTCTTTGGAGGCAGAATCATATTTCTCATCTGTTTGTGGTGGAAGGTAACCATGCACAACTCCCCAAACAAGGGCGAATCACATCCCAATGAACCAGCTTTGTGAGATTGCTATAATTAATCCTTCTTTCCTCCGTTTGACTTGCTCTGCTCCTCAGGAGAGAAGCTTCCAATTACAAATCTCTCTGCTCTGGCACAAGGAAGAGGTCGGCTCCCCCGACACACTGGAGAGCCTCTGCAGAATTGAGCAGTCTGTGGAATGAGGAAGATGACAAGGACACGAGGTGAAACCACATGAGAAGAGGGAATGACATTATCTCCCTCTGTGCTGTTTTTCTCTGGCTTCCCTACCACACAGGTGTTGCCTAGAGGAAAGCACTAATGCCTGTGAGGTTATCCAAGAGGATGAGAACACATCTGCATAAGGGAAAACAACAGTTGCCCTCAGGACTGAGTTTTGGTCACAGTCGTAGCTGCTTATCTTCATCATACTTTTAGCAATTTGATAAAAAAGAACAAACAAGGGAAAAAGCAGGGGAAGCAAAGTTTGCATGACTTTAAGTTATTTTTTCTTTTAAAAGTGCCATCCTACATTATTCAGCCTCTCTACATTATTCATCTCATGACTTTTACTGCTATTGTTTCCCAATAGTTTGCATACTTGCAAAACTGCACACATATGTATCATGGATATTTATGAAGTGAGTATTTCTTATGCAAAAAATTGTAAGAAAATTCAGTTACTAGAGTTTCAGTAACATTCGTAAGTAGATAAAGAACACTGATACCCTACACTGAGCAGAGGTCGTAGTCTAACTTGCTGAGCATCTGTAAATCACAGGGAAGCCAGGGGAGCTTAAATTCACAGCTCTACTGGGTCATGCCATGCAATTATTATTAAACTAATCAGATTATCAAGTAAGAACCAAATATCATGAAGGCTGAACCAAATAAATAATGGAATTTAAACCCAGCATTGCAACTAAAATTAATTATTGCTCATAAAAATCTCTACAGAGCCTTGTTTACAGACAACTCACATTTGAGATTCAGCTTTGTGTACAGCATATGATTCTTAACATCACAGAAACTTTGCCACAAAAAGCTACAGTCATCCAAACATCCACGTGGAAAGGACAGATTCCATTTGGAAAAATCCAGACCAGCAGCGCAGTTGTCTCTACTATCTATACTACACAGATATATTTTTTCATTGAACTGTAAATATTGCTAGTTTTACACTTGAGTTTTGGATGTTTTGTTTTGTTTTGTTTTTTTCCTTAATGGAAGGTACTGAAGCAACAATACAATATGCTGACTTTGACATCCAAGGGAGTATAACCTCCTGCTGATGCCAGGGCATGAACCCTTTGAGCTCCCATCAACACTAATGGAAGCGGAACTCTAAATTCCCATGCGTTGACATGAGGGTACATCGTAAGTTTCATGAAGACAAGTGCCAGGAAGATTTTCTCTCCGACAATCAAGTAGTCTTCAAATCAGAAAACAATGCTTTACTTCTAGTGCATTTTAATGTGGCTTCAGTGGAAGGTTAGAAGCAGTTCGAAATTTAACCATTCATGAGAGGAAGCTCTGCTTTCTAAACCAGAACTATAATGAAGTGAACTGACGTGTGTACAGTGCAAAGAATGAAACTGCCAGAAAAGGAGAAAACACTGTTTCATCTTGCAGCCCTGGTTGCATATAATTATGAACCAGATATGCTTTGAGAATTTATAAATGTCAGTATTTAAAATTACATAGGAGAACAGTGAAAACAAATGGTAATAGCATTGACTTCGTAAAAAATGTAAGGGAAACATTTCATGTAGTGCTTAATATGTGCCGCAAGCAATCTATAGATTGTTTTATGAAACATTTCTTATACTCTTCTGAAAAGATAAACTTGTCTAAGAAACCTAGCTTTCAATCTATTACAAATGCATAGCTGAAAGAGGCCATATTGTTTCATCAATTTCAAAGATACTCCTGTCAGTTTTAAAATCAACAGCGTAGCTCCAATGTCCCACATGCAAGTGAAAACATATGTCTGATTTTTAAAAAGGAAAGCAACGCATATCTCTTGCTTTAACATCCAGCCAGAACACATGAGAGGACAGGTAACTCTTGAAAACAATTGTCAACCTAGTTCATGCTGAGATGTAAAATAAAAAGCTGCACAAGTACTTTCTCACTTCGAGCAAATTCGTTGCACTGACATTATTACAATAAATTCCATATAAATCAGTACAATTGGCCATTATTTTGAAGGATATTCTGATGATATACAGATGGGGTAACAGGACTTGGTTTGAGGGTTTTTTTTTGTTTAAAAAAAATTAAAGAGGAAAAATATATCCAAACAACAGATTGCAACATGCAGTATGACTAAACTGAATCACATAAACAATTTTAAAGAAGTATGCTGTTTCAATCTAATTTTAATTCGAAAACTTAATGTCAAATCATGGCAAACATGGCAAAATCTGGGTAATATGACAAAAAGACCCTGAGCAACATTATAAATCTGTTAAGAACACTGATTATTTTGATTTTGGAAATCTTCCTTAAACCACTCGATTGATTTCGGTCACTGGAGTTTTCTGTTTACAAAAAGGTCAGTCCATCCTGTGGTTTTTACGTGAACCCATCACACACCATTTAATGAATGCATCTAAACCAAAGACAGAATGTCTGGAAAGTAACATATTAAGGAGTGTCCTGGTGGCTGCCAATCAGACATCACTGGGTGATCTTGCCCTCTGAGACAGGTTAGAAGGAATACAGCCACAACAGACGAGCCAAAGTGCTTTCTGTATCTCCTGGTTTCTAAAAGCATATATTACAGGATTGATGATGGAATTGTAGGTAGCTGGCAGGAGGGTGGCATAGGTGTATATAGAAGGATAGGTGTAATCTGCTATTAAAGAATAGAGTGTAAAAGGCATCCAACAAGCAGCAAAAGTCCCCAAAATAATGGCCAAAGTAGACACTCCTTTTCGGGTGGTCACATAGTGGGAAGTGGCCAGGAAATGGTGTTGCAAGGCAATCTGATGGGCATGGCGCATCACGATTTTACAGATCTGAATGTAGAGCTGCAGCATGAGGGCAAACATAAGCAAGAAAGAGACCGAAAGGACAGCTGCATTATTTTTAGTGAGTGGTCTGATAACACTGCAGGTGGATTCATCTCTGAGGCAGTTCCAGCCCATTACAGGCAGCAGTCCAATACAGATAGATGCTCCCCAGAGCAATATAAGCATAACATAGGTAAAAGTGACAGTCCTCTCTGAATTGTAAGTCAGAGCATAATACAGGGAGAGGTAACGATCAACAGTGATAGCCAGCAAGCTGCCAACAGATGCTGAGAAAGAGGCAACAATCAGTCCAATCGTAACCAGTTTCGTAGCTTCTGACTGCAGAAGGTAGGCAAAAACAAAATTGATGATCAATCCAATGCCTGCTAAGAGATCTGCCAGCGCCAGGCTGCCTATCAGGAGGAACATGGGGGCACGAAGACTGGGATTATGGAAAATGATCAGAACCACAATGGCATTTTCGCAGGAGATAAGAGTCCCTGAAGTACACAAGACAATGTCCCAGGGGTTTACCAAAAGCTCTGGCTCAGGGTCTACGGCAGGAACCAGGGAGGAGCCTGCAGCTGAGGCATTCTCTGTAGAGCTGGCTTCTACATGATCCTGAGGCAGCCAGCTCAAATTAACCTTCAGATCTTCATTCATTTTAACCCCTGTCTTCTTCAACAGAAAGACATTGTTTTTAATGTTCAGCCACAGCACTGGATACATCGCCCCCCCCGGAGCATGCAACGCCCTAGACAGCAACACCAGCCTGATGTGCAGGCAGGCACTTGTTACATAAATGTGACAATAGAAAATAAAAACAAAAACGGGGAATGGGGAAGGATATTTAAAACTGCCCGAGATCATCCTCCAAGGGACCGAGGCACGGAGGCTGAGTGATCCTTAGGGTAACCTGCGCAGGGAGGGAGGCACGGGCACGGGAGGCAACCCATAAAGCAGCTAAAGCCCGCTCCAAGCGCCGCAATTTGGGGTGGGGGCTGGCTGCGGGAGGCGCAAACCCCGCTACCCTGCAGCCGCGATCTCAGCGCGGGGCTATGTTGGTCACGGCGGGAGCGGACAGGATGGGGAAGGAGGAGGGGAGGCGGAATATCTTTCACCGACCCCCAGTGAGGAAACCCCGCCCGGCTGGGGGAGAGTAGGGCGATATCCTCTGAGAACTTATAAACTGGACGCGGACACCACACACGCACACACGCACGGATCCCCCACGCACCCCCGGCGGCGGATCACCTGGGCTGTCCCCCGGCGGCTCGGAGGAAGGATGGATGAAGGAGAGGAGGAGGAGGAGGCACGGAGGGGTCGCCGCGCTCCCTTCCAGGCGCCAGCGGGGCCGGCGGGGGGGAGGGGGGAGCTGAGGGCGCAGCGCAGGTGCGCGCCCCCCGCGCGCGCGCGCAGGGCGTGTGCGTGCGCCCGGCTGCCAGCGGGGGAGCGAGGGGGCGGGGGCGCGCCTCGTGCCCGCGCGCCTGCGCAGGTGCGCGCGTGGGAGGCGGTGAGGAGGGGAAGGGGCGGCCGCCCCCGGCCCGCTCCGCCTCCGCCCCGAGGGGCCGCCGCGCCCGGCCCCTGACCGCCCGCCGCTCCGCGGGCACCGGCCGGCCGGGAACGATCGAAATGAAAATTATCCGCGTACTGTGGGACTGGTCAGGTGTTGGCGGCACGGGTTCGCACGCAGAGGTTGTGATGTCCCTGCCTCAGGAGGTAACTCGAAAGCTGATGACATCCCCGTCCCTGGTAGTGTTCGAGGCCACATGTCATGGGGCCTTGAGTGACCTGATCTAGTGGGTGGCATCCCTTCCCATGCTTGAAGCTAGATTTGATACTAGTCTTTAAAGTTCCTTCCAACCCAAACCATTTTACTGTTTACATCGCTGTTCTGTGGTCCTGAATGACCTGTTCTAGCTGGCAGTGTTTTGAGAAGTGGGGCTGAAGCAGACCATCACCAGAGGCACCCTGGAGCCTAACCTTTCTGTGATCCTGTGGTCTACAACCATATGAAAATGAATCATAGAATGCTAGAATCAATTAGGTTGGACAAACCTCTAAGATCATTGAGTTCAACCCATGACTGAACACCACCATGTCAAGCAGACCATGCCAGTCTTTCCTGAAGCACCTCCAGGAACAGTGACTCCACCGCCTCCCTGGGCAGCCCGTCCAATGTTAAATCACTCTTTCTCTGAAGAAATTCATCCTCATGTCCAACCTAAGCCTCCTGTGGCACAGTTTAAGACTACGTCCTCTCATCCTTGTTACCTGGGACAAGAAGCTGACCCCCACCTGGCTACAACCTCTGTTCCCATAGGTCCTGAATGACCTCCTCTAACTGACCCTACTTTGAGAAGTGGGGCTGGACATGACCACCCCCAGAGGTACTCTGGAGCCCCAACCATTCTGTGATTCTGTGGTCTACAACCACATGAAAATGAAAATATGGTATAAAATATTTGAAAGAGTGATGCCCAGGGTCTGGTCTAGAGCAGGTAACTTCTGCCTGTAAAGGGTGCCTGCTGGGGTAGCATGGGCATGAGGGTGCCTGCCGTCTTTGGATGGTGACATTAGGGACACATGGGCATATTTACACAAAGGTGTTAGATATTGAGTAGTGCAGGCAGGCCTGTGGGACTTGGGGTGAGTTGGAACTGAACTCGGATATAGGCCACTGGGTCAGAGGAGCCACAGCAAACAGCTTTAAATGCCAGATTCTGATGGTTTCTGCACAGAAAATAGTCTCCCAAGATCCTCTGTACGGTCAGTGGAGAGATGTGTGTCCTCCAGGGCATATCAAAACAGTGGGATAAGTTGGTCTACAGAGGAGGCTGGGAAATTTTAGGAAAACATACTTTGTCCTCATTTACACCACTATACACCTGAAACCCACTGGAAACTCAGGCCCTGGGGAATGATTGGAATCTGAATGGAAGTTTCCTTCTCCCTTGCTGAGTTATGGACTCAGCAGGTCTGCATGGTGCCATCCTTCATTCAGATCAACCTCAGTCACTGTGCTAAACTTGTGAAAATCTGCTGGATGACTCAAGATGATTCATTCATATTTCTGGTGCCCCTCCTGCTTTATAACAAGAATTAAAAATTGCTGCTGATCATTGTCTTTTAGTTTTATCCAGTGATTTCTTACGTGACAGTGTGACAAATACTTTCCTGTGATCTGGACTGAATATGTTCAGTGTGTTTCATCATCTGTCACTTTTCCATTTAGAACAGTTGCAATAAAAATACAAAAGCTTTTCTTCAAATGTTTTAACATTTGTTTCACAAATAGTTAAGACAAGCGTTTCAATTGAATATTTTAATTTAGGACTTGGAGAGCTGTGTTTATCCACTTATTTAATTTGTGAATGATTTCCATTCCAATTATAACACATTATAAACAAGCTAATGTTTGTATCCTGTATTGCAGGCTATTGCCAGTTTGTCACTTTTTCCTGAGATGGTAGACTGTCGTCATTAGGGCAAATGGCATTGGCATGGATTTCACCCAGTGAAACAGAACACTTGTTACTTAGAGGAAAATCTCTGTTTAGGCAATATGAAGATTACCAGATGCAAAAATTAGTGATAGGTCATAGGTAAAGAGCTTTTGTACCACTATCTTGCTATTTATTTCTGCCTCTCATGAACCTGCTGATAGAGATGTTTGCTGATCCTCAAGCTAGCACAGAACAGCCTAGTGCTGGAACTGGAAGCAGAGGTCGGGCTGTGCTGGCTTTGGACCCAGGATCTTAGGATCTGTGTCTGACGCTGTGACTGCCATGGTGATGTACAAAGATACTCTGGGCCAGCTCAGGTAACACAACATGACTTTGCATAATAATGGCATATCCTGAGGAATATATATGCCTGTGTGGAATAATATACCTGTGGAGTCTAGTGCTCTTATCTGTCTTGGTCATAGTCTGGAAGTTTCAGTCTCTTAAGGCAGTCAGTGACCTGCTGTGTCCAGGAGGTTTGGTGCATTCAGGGACATGCCCTTCTTTCCTTCAGGTATCTGCAACTGGCAATACATGGCAATCTCCTCTCCAGGGTCATGCCCCAGCCATGTCCCGAGGGGCAAGTGTGCTTCCAGGACCCCATGGGGAGCCTCTTCATACAGTTGAGGGATGAAAAATGTCATCTGCTCCATTGCCTTCCTGGTCTGAACAGTAGCAGCATCAGGCTTTGAGAAGCATTCTGAGTTACCAGCCAGTAAATTATAAAGCTATCCACAGAAACTAAACAGTACCATTCAAATAGAAAACAATCCTGAAATAACACATTGGCATATTTTTCATCTGGGTCCCTACCATCTAGCAAGCCTCGCTTCAGGAAATCCCACAGGGTCCCATGCCTCTCTTATTCCTTCCTAAGCACCCTCTCCCTATTCTTAATCTCTGTTTTGACTCCTAGTCTTTCATCCATATAATCAAAACCACCCTGAAGGATCAGCTACTTAAGTGTGAGTCCTCATTACCTGGAATTATTTTTCCTTTGAATTTTACTTTTCCCCATATGTAGTCTGACAGTAATTTAAATAAAATTAAGAAAAATATGTTTATATTCTGGTAACAGCTCTTGCAGATAGTGATGGTTTGCTGTACAAAAGCTGTGAAAACCCTAAATATATGACAGCAGCCTGTGTGCATTGTAGAAATGGCTTTTGTTAGAATTTCCTTTCAGGAGATTTCATCTTCACATTGATTTAATCTTCAGTGTTACGTGAATGTCATTTAGACACTCAGACCATGTAATGAACCAAATTCTTCCCATGCACAAAACTGTGCAGTTATTACTGATCTTTCAGAATCTTTGAACCAGCATACCCTGGGCACTGCACAACCCATTTAACCTTTGTTTTTTATTTTAACTTTCTCTTTTTTTCCCTCCCAAGTGAATCAACTTTTGAAGTCCTCACTTATTTTTTCTGAATTGCTAGGCAAGTTGGAAACATTTAGGAGCATAACTAAAGCAGGGGTTATATAGAGAATATTTTGGGTTTATTCTAAATCAGTCTTTGCCCACTTCCAAAGGAAAGAAAGAGAATGGAGCATAAAAGAATACTTGCCAATTTATATCAATTTAGTAAAAAACAAGTCTTGTCACACAGATATTATTACAATGGGAAGACATATTTTGTTTCTCCACAGATGCAACAGATTTTTGAAAGGCACTTGTCTTATCATATGCCATTATAACAGAAGTGCCAATTTTCATTAAAATTCTTGTGGAGGGGATTAATACCTGCTTTCTTACAACCTCTTAAAACACCAGCTTCCAGAGCCTGTGCTAGATTTGCACTTACTCCATAACCCACAGAACAAAGAATGGACATGTTATTAAGACAAGTGGACATCATGGTAAACAAAGAAGACAGCAGAGGATCCAGGGTGAGGGGGGAACTTTTGTCACATACCTGGTTCAGGCAATTTATTTTTTAGTATATACAGCTATAAACATAACTGTATTTCTAAGAAAAAAATGATTTAGTAATTTCTACATTATGGGGTACCAAGTATGGGCCAGCACTGATTGTGAATGGGAAGGAGCTGGTTGTATGTAAGTTCCCTATGCAGAGCTGTGACAGAGGGCTGCTGTGATAAAAGGAGAATCATGATCAGAAGCAGGGAAATAATTATTTCTTCTGGTCAGGGAACTGATGAAATCAATATTTGAAAACTTTTTACAGTCCAGGCCACTGTGTTTTAAAAAGCACTGAGAAATGAGCGTGAATTAGTAGTAATTTCATTTTTTCCTTTTTGTGGGCCATTACAGCAATGAGAAATTTCTTATAACTCACCGTTTGTTCTCTTCAGATGAAAGAACACAGTACTCTGATGGTCTGAGATGTTTGAAAACAAACCCTTTTCCCTTGGGTTCTCAGTAGTCTGGGCTGCTCTGAGGAGTTGTCCTATCCTGATGGGCTCTTTGCCCATGTCTGATAAATGGCTGAGTATTTACAGTCCTCAAAATTGTCTGTCTTGGGGGCATGTTTTGTTGCAAATATATCTCATGTTTTTCTTGGTATCTAGTGTCTCTTTCCTGCTCCCTTTAACACAACTGACTGTTTTTCTTCTTCTCTTAGGTACTTTAAATAACTTCCTTCTCTCTCTTTTTTTTTTTTTTTTTTTTTTTTTGGGTGGGGGGAGGTGGATTTATCATGGGTGGATTACTCTGGAACTGAAGAAAGTACACTTTTATAAGCTGCTTTTTGCTAGTTTTTTATTACATCAACAAAAATGGTTTTCATTACAGTCTTCATTTACTCATTGGGCATAAAGCATGAGATGAATGAGTGAGAAGCACTGCGCTTCTTTAGAGCCCCACAAAGTACTTGGAGATCTTCAAAAGACCACAAAGGACATTAGGGAAGAGAAAACAAAGCAGCATATTAAAGATATTGAAAGGTATATGTTGTCCTGGAAAAAGTTAGTGCTACAAACCCCTATATTGACCATGCTTAAGTAGTAAGGCTGGCTTGCAGCTATATTTGATTCCTCTGTTGGCCAGCAAAGTGGTATCACAAAGTGGAAAATTATTTGAGGCGCACTGATTATTCTGCTATTTTATACGGAGATAATGGGCATCATGGCTCTTAAAAGCATGGAGAGTATTTCTGGGAGTATTCTGAAAAGAATGTCCAGTTATAATAGATAGTTGTCTGAAGGGTGACAATATTGTTGAGACATATAAATGATGATTGATTGAGATCGATGATTGATTGATTGATTGATTGATTGAGACATATAAATTATTTAAATGTTCATGCTTGCACCTTGGTGGAAACTGTGGTGATAACACTTAAAGATATGTTATAAAGCTCACAAATGTCATTAAAAGAGTTTTGAAGTCAGATGTGTTACCGTGCATGATATGGGAGATGTTAGCTGTGCGAGGAGGTTGGATGGAGGGGCTGTCCAGCAACATGCACTCCTCCTGCAGAAACATTAGCTTCATTGTCTGATTATTGTTTTGTATTACATGGGATGTTCAGTGAAAGGGGTTTAGCTGTGAGCTTGATTGGTGACAAAATCCACTGAATGGAAGAGTTTGACTTCCTCTTCTGTGTCAAAGCAGAAAATGTCAGAAATTCTTTGTGAATCCCACATGTCTTTCACAGAATTATCACCTCCATAGGTGTGATGTTTCACTCCATCCATGAAATCAATTGGAAATTAGCTGGGAAAAATCCACTGAAAGAAGTTCTACTCTGAATGAGAGCAGCTTTATGAATTGTTTATTTGTAAATACCAGTGTCAGACATCTGGGAAGTCCAAGTGTGTAATAATGCAAGTGCAATTCAGGACAGGTCAGACAGAAGCTTAATTATCTGTGATCACAGTTAATGATGTGAAAAACTGGGGAGCTGGAAACATCACTGTTAATTTTTACTTGAAAGAAATATTCTTTTAGTTACTATAAACTTCTTAGCCAGACCTCTCAAATCTTAAATATTAACAATGGGTACCACATATGACCATATCTATAGAGCAGCAGTAGCAGAACCGCTTTTAAGTTTTCTGTCAAGACATCACAACAAAGGCAAGTTAAAAATAGCTTTTTCTTTTTCAGCCAGTCATCTTCAGAAAAAGGAAATATACTTGTGTGTGTGTGTGTGTGTGTGTGTGTGTGTGTGTGTGTGTATGTATGCATTCCTTAGGGAATGCATGAGTGAAAGAAAGCATTCTGGACAGGAGCAGAAGCTATTTACCCTACTTTATTAAAAGGGAACACATTTAGTTGTGTTAGGAAACTTCCCTAGAGTGGCATTGCTAGTCTCACCTCTTTACCTGAGTTTCCCAGTCATTTCCTACCTTGGTCAGTGGTCACCTCCCTACTTATTTTTCATAGGTTATTCTCTTATTCTCCAACTCAGCCCTGTCTCTTTGCTTTCAGACTCAAGCTATGTCCTTTAGATTAGGACACTGCCTTTCTTCACCCTCTGCATGGTGGTAAGTCTTGCCCAGTCCCTCGTCACTGAAGCACAATCCTAACCAACCTCAGCAAATGGAGCCTTCTCCAGCTGATATCCATCCAAAATGCTGCTTGCAGAGGTCACTTACCTAGAACAGTGCTTTTAACAATTTAATCCCCTCTTAACAACCTTCCATTGACTGTGGCCTCTGAAATTTCAAATGTGACGTTATATTCAAATATGAAATATATACTTCAATACTCTTCAGGAAATGTTAAATTAGTATTGAGATGTGTTCACCACCTGTAATGAGCTTCTGGAGCCATCCTCTGCTACTTATTGATCACTTCCTTTGACACTTGGCATGTGTGTCCTCTAAAACATCTTTGTCACCACCTCATAATCCCCTTTCAAATGACTGTTTAAGCTTGTACTGATTAATTCAAACGTAAGAATTATTAGATGTGCTCTTACAGAGGTCAGACTTGTTGATTCAAAGATACACTTTGGTCCTAAATGTTAGGAATCTCAATGATTTCTGAATTTTAGTTGATCTTTTTGCTGTGCATGCTCAGTGTCATGTATGTAGCTGGGCATACTTGTTACATTTTATTTCTGTGTATCATGTTTCTAAAAGTGTTCTTATTTTGTATAAAGCAGAGGTATTTAATGAGCCTTTTTTGCATTTTTCAATTAATTTATGTGATATTTAAAGAAATAGCCTCTTCAGAATCCTCCTGCTCCTCTGACAACTTTTGCTACTGAACTGTCTAGGCAGCATCTTCGCATTTGGCTAATACAGACCAAATTTATGCACAGAAAAGAAACTATTATTGCTATTATTGCTGGTGCTGGGCATTAGACAGCAGACCATGATCCCAGTGACAGATAATGAAACATCAACACAGGGGCTTCTTTTTAATTGCTTTCAGAATTCCCTTTTGAAGGCAAAGCTATGGTAAAAGTTAGAACCTGTGTTTCCTATTGACTCATCTTACATTCACTCCCACTCTTCTGTTAAACAAGTAGTGATAGAATAAAGTTACTATTGTACTTTTTGGACAATACAGCAATACTGAAATTTTAGGAGCTAGGTTTGTTTTCTTTTGGTATGCCCATCTCAAATACAAATAAACAATTTCTTCAAAAAATTTGTAATGTACAGACATATATTAACAAAATCATTGGACTGGGTGTTTAAACTCTGAAAGCTGCAGAGGTGTCTAGAGCAATTTCTGTTTCAGGAGTAGAAAGAGTTTTTTAATATCTGTAGACCTAACTATAGCCTATCATGAATTATAAACTAGATCACAGGCTTCTAATATTTTACTATCTGGACAGTGAACCAGAACAACCTCTTTCTGTGGCCATAAAAGTGATTAATTTTCTTGGATCATTCATCCATAGACATATTTTCACCTAAGATGACCAGTTTCTGTAATGACAATAATTCTGAGTTACACATTTCTGAAGTTCACAATATTCACAAATCAATTATTTGTAACCAGTATCAGTTCCTATTACGGCATGTATATGCTGGCATGCTAATTATAAGTCAATCCTTTTTTTAGTTCAGTGATCATGCTTATAATTCATTTTTTTTATGCTACCAATTTAAATTTTAAAATTGGTGATTTTAAAATATGCATACTAGGGTTGAAATTAAATCTTGAAAATTACATGCTTACTAGCATGTATTGTCTGAAAATTAGTGTATTGTCATATTTGTTATAATGCTGGTATTTCCCTAAATGTCAGATATTTTATGCATCTGACATTTAGAAACTGTGAAGGAAAGAGGAATGGTAAAATATGTGACCACAGAGCTGATAATTGAAATGTGGCCTTATAAATCCAGGTCTATAGGGCTTCTACCCTGGTCATAGATGCAGGAGGTGTGTGATTAAGTATCTGAACCTGTGAAGATTTATAAGAGCCATCATTTTTCACAGCAGTCGTATTAAATAAAAAATGGTACTTGAAAGACAGATTGAGGACCAGGAGGAAAAGTGTGATGAGCAGAGCTGGTGGTTCATCGTGATTTCCTTTACATTATTGTAAATCTATAACCGCTCAATGTCACCTGTACATATTTGGGTTCAGTGCCTGACTGGTATTTAATATTCCCACAGTCCTGGTAGGGAACCCAAGGCTGGTGCAGGAATGGTGCAAACAGTGCAACTGTACAGCTGCTGTACACTGGGAACACTGGGCTGCCTTGGATTACCCCGATGGAACAGCACATACAGGCCCTGTAAATGCAGCCACTGTTTCTATTACAATAAAATGTAGGAGGAACTCCTGAATACAGCATCTATTCAGAGACCTCTGTCCCCTTGCCTTTAAGAGGGATGAATATGCAAGGAAATCCTGAGATGAAACGGTTGCCAGAATGATGCCTGATTATCATGAAGATTCTATCCTTCAGTCTGATGGTTTACAGTGTAATTTTATGTGCTCATTCTGCTAAAAATTACTCACTGGGGAAATTACAACCACTAAAGGCATTTGGGGATTTCAAGCCTGGTAGAATGATTTTTCTCTCATTTTTCTCTCTCTGGCAGGGGTGGAAATACAGCACTTCTTCACATGGTTGAGAGGAAAGGGGGGTGGGACAAAAATTGTTGGAAACGGTTCTCCTGGGAGCCTTCCCTGGGGAAAGCACCACTTCTGAACCTAAAGTAATGCTGTTCCGCTGCATTTGTGTAAAATTAGTCCATACTCATAGCTTAACTTTGTAGCAAACTCATTCCCAGTATGGGAGAATCTAACCTTGCTTTTTGTATCTTTATTGTTATTTGTTTATCTTTATTATTATTTGCTGTTTTTAACAGTCTTGCCACAAAGGCTGCTGTAATCCTTCAGGTTTCAGCTGTTTCCAGGAGAGCTGCTGTATGTGCCAATAACCACTGCAGAAATGGCCTGACCAGAAGCTATAACAATACTCTGTCCTCATTTATGGATGCAGTGACTGGTAATTTCTTCTTTCCATCTTTCTTCCTAAAGCTGTATGGCAGAGGGATGGCACAGGGAACAGGACAGAAGGAAGCTAAGTGGCCAGATGAAGGAGTAAAATGCTGACCAACTGTAACATGAGAAGTTTATGAAATCCTGTGTGGTGGCTATTGTATGGAAAAAATAAATATACCCAAGCTTATATCCTTGCAATTGTAAAGTTCCTGTGTCAGAAACACTCCAAGCATTCTATCTTAAATATTTCTTCCTATTCTTAGATGTTTTTGATTAATTCTATGGCTATACGTTGTCATCTTGAGATTGGTCTGTCATTACATTATTACTTGTGTGCTGAGCAGGACAAGCTGTGAGTACAAAAACTGTGAAACTCTGAGCTGCAGACATGTGTTAGATCCTGAGTGGTGCATCCAGTGACAGGACCTTGAAGTTGTTATTGCCCTTAATTGTCACAGCACTCTTAAAATTCAGATAGGCAAGCTGAACCTTTAGGGATGCAGATTACACCTTTTAGGGGTTAGAATCTTTGTAATATTTTGTGAAAAGTTATTTAGTATCAGAGCTCTTGGGGAAATTCAGTATAAAACAGGTTAAGCAGATCTACTTTCTATTGATGTAGGCCAAGTCAGTTCTCTGTGACATACTGATGCAACATTGATCTAAAACAGGTTTCCAAAATGTTGGGCTGTGGTTATATCTGTTTGCTGAGTACACACAAGACAGGGAGATCTGGATCCACCATCTGGCAAACACGAGGCATGTATGCTGGTCTGAAAGTGCCCCAATTATGACTGTAATTAGCTGCTTGAAATGGGTGCTTGGAAATGTGACAAGTGTAGTAAGTGATACAAGAAGATATAGCAAGTGCATTATTAAGCAAAGCAGCGAGTTAGAGAGCACATGTTCATCCCTGATAGTAGCTGGCTGATAATGAATAGGAAAAGGTGCGGTATGATGTAAAGAAAAAATAAATACATAATATAAGAGAAGCTGGAATACACAGTTGTTGGTCTCAGACTGCTGGAGGGTTTCATCTCTCTGTCTGCATTTTGATTCCTAATTTGCCATGCTTTTGTGTACTCTTCTATAAGTGATTAATCTTATAGTCTTAATTTTAGTTGTTATTTCAGAATTCAAACCTGTGGCAAGTGAAAGAGGAAAATTCTGGACTACTCAGTAGCTATACAAAAGTAGGTAAGAGACCTATTTATGAGAGAAAATGATCTAGCAACTGACCCAGTATATTTTCATTTATTCCTGGAATAGGTTTCCTTGATTTTTATTTTCCTGTTTGTTTTTTAATTTTTTCTTTTTTCTTTATTTTTTTTTTTTGTTGGTTTTTGTTGGTTTTTGTTGTTAGTTTGTTTGTTTTGGTTTTGTTTTGTTTTGCTAAGTGCATCCTTCTGGATATGGATATTAAAAGAAAAAAAAAAAGAGGAACATTATATAAATCACTAAATCACCAGTGCTCTTGTGTTGTTGTTTAACCCCAGCTGGCAGCTAAGCACCACACTTGGTCTCTCAATCCCTTGCCAGAAAGATGGTGGAGAAGACAATTGGTAGGGTAAAAGTAAGAAAACATCTGGACTGAGATAAGAATGGTTTAATAATTGAGATAAAATAAAACAATAATATTAATATTGATAACTTGTAATGAAAAAGAAGATAATAAAAAAAGATATTAATAAAACCCTAGAGATAAGTGATGCAAATAAAAAACAATGACCAGTGCCCAACCAGTCCCTGAGCAGCAGCCTCCAGCCACCTTCCCCTCTAGTTTGTATGCTGAGCATGGCACCACAAGGTTTGAGATATCCCGCTGGTCAGCTGGGGTCAGTTGTCCCCGCTGTGTCCCCTCCCAGCTCCATGTGCACCCCCAGACCACTCGCTGGTGGGGTGGGGTGAGAGGCAGAAAAGGCCTTGACCCTGTGTAAGCCCTGCTCAGCAGTAACCAAAGCATCCCCATGTTATTGCTGTTTCCAGCACAAACCCAAAGCACTGCACCAGCCACTGTGAAGAAAATTACCTCTACCCCAGCCCAAACCAGCACATCTTGATATAAAAGGTTGAAGCACGATTGCATCTGTTTTCAAGATACAAATGTTGTCCACTAAACTGGAACCTCCAAGGACACGCCCACTGCTTTGTACTATTTATGGGCATGTATTATTTATTTGACCTAAATATTCATGTATGCCTTTCCATCACATAAAAAGAGTGCAAGAGATATTACAGCCAGTGTATTGACAAGCTGCCTGGCACCACTTATCTGAACCATAGGAACATTCTGCTATGCCTTTGTTTTCCTTTTTTTTCTGATTCTGTAGCTGCTGTGTCGTAGAACTGTATCAGTTCTACAGACTGACTTCTTTGGTCTTTTATTTCAGTGTTTTGACATTTCCCTATCTGTGCACTATGTGAACCCTGTTTACCAGAGTAAGCAAGGTTTAGAATACATTTATTTTAAATACTTTGGTTCCCTTTTAAAATTGTAGATGTAGGAGCAGGCTTATTAGAAGTGAGTTAATCGGAATTGATTTCAGAATAAATACAAATGTTGAAAACCAGCCAAGTTTGGTAAAGAAAAAGAAGGAATATTCCTCATGTATTTCTCAGCTATACCACAGCATACAAAAACAAGTCCAGCAGAAACCAGAACTTTGCCTGAAATTCATAGTTGATTACCTTGGTTATTGTCAAGTCATTGTAAAAGAGATATAAATAAAATCACACTATGTAAAACCCAAAACGCTTTGGCTGTGACTCAGCTTCCAAAATGTGGAATACATTTAATACTAGTTTGAACAGACCTATGGTTTGGCCACCTTTTTTCTGTCTGTTCTAAACACCTGTTTTTGTTTAGCTGTACAAGATGGACCATAATTCTGCACTTAGCTTTACACACCAAGCAGCTCTACTGAAATCAGCAATAGCAGTTGACTTTGAACACAACCCACAGTATCACACTTCGTTTCTTCTGGAAAAGAAGTCTTGGGGAAAAACTGCAGTCTAAGTAGCCAAACTGATGAGAATTTTATAAGATGACTGTAACACACTTAAAACTCAACTATGCTCTTGTGGCTTCATTCTCTCCTTTCTCTTTGGATGCTAGCGCATTCTCCTGCCCTTGTATTACTTGAAAGCTGACATATTTCATGCCAAAGCTCCAGGAAAGATTTGTGACAGGGGAATATTTCAAGGGAATAGAAACAAAGTAAAGAAAGCCAAATAAAATTATGTTTGACAAATGAACAACATGGTTCCTTAAATCTGCATTTTTAGTTGATTAGTTGGTACATTTTACTCCAGAAATCCAGACTGGCTTTTGACTATACTGTTTAATTTCCTGTCCTAGTGGATTCAAAAGAAAAAAACAACTGCATGATTCACCTATGTGTTTGACGACTTGCTGCATCAGTTTTGTAGTATTCAGCTGTGTCACTAGATTTACCATTCTCATATGTAATAATTTTTTCATACATCATTGTACCTATCAAGCATTTTCAAACAAGCTACTTTGGTCTGCATCTGTAATAGCTCTGTTATAGAATTATTGATAGATTATACTAATCTTGTAATTTCCTTATTGCATCAAATCCATCAAAGAAAATTTTTAGCAAATGCTTATTTTATTGTCTTGCCCACTATTTTATGTTACTCAATAGCTAAGATGTGGGCTTGACTTTTGAGAAATAGGAGGTCAAAATCATGTTTTGCTGCATACTTCCTTTGTTAATGAAGTCCCTATGCACAGGAACAAAATTAGTGTCTTGTGTCCTCTAGCCCTCCAGTTTCTCCATGTATCTAGTTTAGGGTGAGATAATGTCTGAGTGTAATTTCAGCTGGCTTAGTTTAGGAAGGACCAGTCACTCTGAAAGTGATTGCTTCTCTTTCGCTTCATGATGAGAGGAACCCAGGTTAATAATTCAGATTAAGAAACTAAAAGTTCTGAGGTGAACATCAGTGTTTCAGCTCCTCCTCTCTGAAGCAGACATGACAGCATTACTGTACCTCAGGAAGCTGCCACAAGGATGCTTATAATTCTGAGATATTTATGAATCATAATTGAAGCTTATATGAATATAAATATTTATCTAATGCAAAAGGAGAGCTTCTGTCTCCATCCAATTGACACTTCCTTGTAGTTTTGCATTTACCAAATATATTTTTGCTGCCATTTGGTATTATAAAGATTTTGCATGTAAAATGTGGGAATTCTGAATTTTTACATATTTTTACAAGCTTACTTAAAAGCAAAAAAGTAATGGTATGTATATTACCAAGACTTCTAAAGAATGGAAAAACCCTTAAACGGTCTTACTGCACCTTAAAAAATAAGCAGCAATCCATCTTACAGCCATCCCTGGGAAAAGTTCCTCAATGAAGGGCCACAGCAGAGAGACATTTGAGACTTTCTAAATATGGTGTGGAAGTTTTTCCATTGCTTGTGGAATTTTAAGGTTATTTGCATTCTGGAGTGCCATTTCCAGCAATAAATGTAGTGAAACATAGACAACTTGAATGAATCATGGTGATCTCATGTCACCTCACAAAAACAATAGGAAACTGCATAATCAAAAAGTGTGTTGAGAGAGGCATTCAGTAAACTTTTCTAAGTTAATATACCTCTTTTTTTTTTTTTTTTTTTTTTTTTTTTTTTTTTTTTTGTGATAGACTACATGGAAGATGACTCAATGAAATGTCCCAGTATGAGTCATTATAGCCAAAGAAAAAATAAGGCATGAAGTGGCACATTAGATGGGGACCTCCCAAGTCTCTCTGATGGGTGTGTTGCTGTTCCATGTAACTCTCTGTGTATGTAGACGAGTGGATCTCTGGTGAAGCTGGGCTGTCTGAAGCTGGTTCCTCCTCCAAATGGATAGTACAGGCTGTGTGTAGGGGGTGAATATTGGGTGGTGTGCTTCATACGTAAGTGCACTCCTGTGTTTGCTACAGCATTCCTGGTGCTATGTCATGTAGTGTTATGTCACTCATCACTCTTTTTTTAGGTCTTATTGCAGCTCAGCAATTGGTAAGTTCAGAATTAATGTGCAGCAGTCACTCCCCACGGAGCAGATATTTAAGGCCAGTATTTCAGTATCAGAATCCTATAGGCACAAATTAAAACCACTCTCCTTGCGAGATTTACAGCTCTCCTTCCGATTAGCAAGAGCCAGACATTGTTTCCTGAAATGTCAGTTTTGCTGCAGCTCAGTAGTTGATGTGACACTAATTAAAGAAAGCAGAGGAGACAAAAGCATTGCTGTTGTAACTCAGGCAAAGCTGCAGGCAGATATGTATTTGACTCTACTGTTGCACTTTGGATACCTGCACGGAGTAATACTTGCATCTGTGCCAGTATATTGTAGAGCAGGTTACTTCTCTTTTGTGTACTTTCTTTCGTATTAGGCATCTATTGGCAATGCAGAGGCATTTAGCTTTTACCCCATGTAGCAGGCTGTGTGCTTCAGGGAAAGCACATTTTATTTCATGTGCATTTTCCTATGGAGCAATCTGCTCTTCTGTCTTTACAATGAGAATGAAAGCAGTCTGAAAAGCTTGAGTGAGAGCCGTGCAAAAAGTAACAGAAATCTCTGATACAAACGGGAAAGAGAAAGAATCAAAAGTCTGTATGTCCTCACTAATTAAGAGGAAATTGTCTGTACTGCAGTACTTCATGAAGGGAGCATTCTATTTCTCTGTAACTGACTACAGACTTTTTGAAACAACCAAGACTTGGAGAGAAGGCCCTGATCCTCTCAGATTCTCTCGGTCTGTAGCACTGACCTGACATCTGGAGCTGTCAACATGTAAACTAAACTTCCAAAAATACCAGTAGCTCTGTATGAAAGATGTAAACATAAATCACAACATTGCTGTAAGGGAGAATTCAGCCAGTCCGTGGGGTCTAGAGGCCCTTTGTTTTATTCCCTCTCTTTATATAATTTTGAGCAGGTTCCTGATGAAGTGCTGTCTTAGACATCAAACCCAGAAATAGATACGTATTTTTTAACTTTAAGGTTGTTGGGATTTTGTACATACCTTGGATGCGTATGTACAAAATACATGGGGAGATTAAATGTAGCAGTTTGTTATTTTCCTGATTATGCATATTTTGTAGGATACATTCTTGAGCTGGTAAGGGAGTATCTAGGATTTACTTGACTGTGACAACAGCCAGTGCTGAGTGAAATGCTTGGATGGACACAGGTTCTAGAAAGCTGCTGTGTTTTTCTCATTAGCCTTTTTCAACCCCTGTTCAAACAGTCAGGTTGCTTTAGAATTGAGGTCAAAGTTAAGGAAAATGGTTAGTTCCTCCATAAACCAAATATATCCAGACACAGGGAAGGAGAAATTCCTCCCTGCAAGTGTAGCATGGAAGTATAAAATAATTTTTGAAAATGCATAGCTTAAGCTCTTTTAGGTAAAAGAGGAGGGTTACAAATACTCCACTTGCTTACTTGGCTGTGTGATAAACACGCATTCTTGACTGGGAGAGATGGAGAAAGGCAGGTTACTTTATGCAGACATATTTTAATGCATATCTGTGCAAGCATACATCATGTGTGGCATACAAGGGACAGTCTTCTGCTTTCTAGAGAAGGAACCAAAACCTCCAATCTTTATGCACAATTCTTTGCACACCAAGGAGGTTGCTGTCCCATTCCAGCCCTGTGCAGCTGCACCAGGTCCTGCTTGCAGCAAGCAGCTTACCTGGCTTCTCTGTAAAGAAATTGCAGAGTTAAATATTTTGTTCACTTCAACATTACTGCAGTGTTTGTCAGATGTCTTCTGGCTAGTGTCATTACTGGTTGTCACAGCATTCTTATTACAGCATTGAAGGGAGCTGTTGCCAGTACAGAGCAAAAGCAAGCCTGTCTGCTGTTCCCTACCAAGAGGTCAGAGCTTTACTGCTCAGACTGCTGTTAAAATAAAACTGTCCAGCACTGTCTGTAATGGTAGAAATGGTTAATTGTGCCATGAATAAAAATCATTAATTCATAAAATTCTGGAATAGCAGCCTTTGTTTCCTTTAGGTAAATGTGGTTGGTTCAGGTGAAAATTGTACTGAACCGGGGTTCTGTTATCATCCCACTACTGCTAACTTAATTAATAGCTCAGTGCTGGCAGGTATAATTTTGTGCTGCTTACTATACAACGATGAAGCACAGGGCTTACCAGTGAAGATAGTGGAAAGTGTAACAGATGGATGGGGAAAAAAACACCCCAAACCAGATGAGCTGGAGAACAGATGGTATGTGTGAGAAGGGAAGAGATGACAGTGCAGCAGGTTTTTATAAACCTGATCATTAGTTTGGCTCATGTATCTGTTTACTAGGTATGCTCAGCTAGAATACACAATAGAACTCAGTCTGGAGGCATTTAAGGCCACAGTGGGTTGGTGAGGGAGAAACCAGTTCACATATGAAAGGTAGAATCTGAGAAGGTTCTGACAGGAGTGGGAATTAAGCTTTTGAGCAGATTTTATCCTGCAAATTCTTGAGCTATATTAGGGTAGCATTGAAAGTAATCTGTGGTCTAGCTGATCAGAGAAGTTGCCCTCACTCACTGAGTTGGTGAGTTGGCCTCTTGGATCTCTTTTTTTGTTTTATTGTTTTTTTATTGTTACTTGATGACCCATCTGGTAGCTTTTAGTCTTCTCTTTCAATGTTTAATTAATTACATATGTTTCCTATGGAGATTCATTGCACAGCTTGACTCTGAGTTGCTTTTTTTTCAGTCCTCTCTTCTGCACAGTTAGTGTTTATGTGGCTTTTCCTCATAGTGATGTGCTCTGGAGCAAAGTATATCTATCTTCTCTTAACTAAATAGCAGGCCACAAAGCAGAGTGGTACATAGCAAAGGTAAAAAGGGAAAAGTGATGAGAAAAGGGGTTTATGAAAAAATATAAGAATCTTCTCCTATATCCAGAAGAATTGTTCCACTTTTGTTTAAGCAACCAAGTGAAACTTCCTGAAGGGTAAGAAACAAATGATTCCCACCATAAATGAACTATGAATTATTTTATCAAATAACTTTTTTAACTATACCATATCTGATCCTCCCACTGGTGGGAGGAGAATGTAAGAGCCTGTAAACCAGAAACCAACCAGCTCAACTGAGTGTTTATTGTCTGTTTTTTCAGATTACACTTGTAGTTTGTTTAGCCATTCTCTAACAGTAAAAGAAAAAGGTGAGAATTTTGCCAATTCATACTTTCAAATCTAGTGATTTTAAGGATGCAGCTCTTGACATACTGCAGAACAACATAAAGACATGTTAATGATGAGACTGCTGCTATACTCACAGGCAGCAGTAAAAAATGCAGGGACAAAGCTTGCAACCTCAAAGATTTGAAACCATGGCTTGTATATCTAAAGTTTGTGAGAACAGCCTTCATAATACAAGGTGCTTTCTAGTTTATTCAGTAATAAATTGTGGTTGTTTTATTTTCCCTCTTTCAGCTGTTAGGTTTCCCATGAACATGCAGCCCACATTTATAACTAATGTGCTGCGTTTTCCATATACAACAGGGAAGATAGAAGTGCTGAAATTATGTCTCCATTGAAGTCTGTTAAATTGTCTAGCTACTTAAATATTTTACTATCACTTTTTTCCATGGTAGACACATGACCAAGATTTCTGAGCACATATACCATCCTTTTAAAGCTGATGAACACCAAAGGCTGAGAGATTGAGACCATCCTACTCTTCTTTTTTCTTATTAGCTACTGTGATCTCTGTAAGCTGTGTGATACAGAGGACTGTCTTCATCTATACTGCACTGTGTATAATACAATGCCACTGGGATATAAATAGTAAACAATGATGATAAACAAATTCAGATGACTAAATATCTGCCTCTACCTTTGTTGCTTTATTGCTTTGAGATCTTGTCTTTAGTAGGGGAATAAGACAGACATGTACAAATTGAAGCCCTTTTTTTCTTTTTTTTGAAATGAAACTTTGTACCTTATGTTTGAAAGATAATGTGGTTATTAAGACCCCAAGAGAAATTAAATTGTGCATGGCTTAATTTGAAAAGTTGCTTCTTTATGCATCCAGAGTGCTAGTGCCAATTCCAGAGATTTTGTTGGTGTTTGGGGAGGGAATGCAAACAAGCAGAAATATCCTACTTACATTTTAAGAAACCCAGGAGATAAAATGAAAAAAAAAAAAAAAAAAGGAAACAACATGAATCTCAGGTACACAGAGGACCCATGAGCTGCTACAGAAACCACCTATTTAAAGTCATCATATTTTATAAATAATCCAGCAAATTCTGGAGTGTATGTGTTTCCCTGTTTATTGTCCCCATGTGACTTTGCTTGGTTTGGTCTATTCTGTTTTATGTTGTCAACTTGAGTAAGAAGAGAGTGCCATTTTTTCTGTTGAAATACATGTGACCTGCCAGCCATCAAACCCCAGAATTTTAAAGAAAAAAGTACATTTTAATTTGTGAAAGGCATGTCCTAATCACTCAATACATGACAGTGAAAAAACTCCAAAGCTTTAATCAAAAATGCTAAATAATAAAGGCAAAATGCTGGACCTTGAGCTGGATGTCATTTGGTGCAGATTTGTTGAACCCTCATACTGGTTGCCAGGATAGAGATGTGATGCATGTTTCTGTTTACGTCTCTGGTTTTATTTGGATCTCTTAATTTCTTTCCCCTCTGGGGAAGTTGTTCTTTGACCCAATCATTTTTATAGTGTGAGCAAATATCTGCAGTAGCTATTTTCTCACTGAAACAATTTATTTTCTTATTATTGCAAACATTAACTAGGCTCAAATGGGAACTGTAACAAGGTAATACTATAAGCTTTGAAATAAGCTGATTTGAAATGCTGAGTAGTTGTAAGAAGCCTTTGGTGTAAAAAGAGGTATAGCAGTAAAATATTTTTGAACTTCAGTCTTGAAGTTAATTCACAGATTGTTCTCAGAGAAGGCACTTTGCTGAAATCTCTTTTCAGTGTGCTTCTAAATTTCCTATTGTGTTGTACTTTTTCTCTGTACTTCAGATAAAAAGAAGAAACTAAAAGGAGAATAAGCAGGTTTTGTTTCCCTCTCTCCTCCCAATATCTTTATGCTTTTATTGCGAGTGAGGCGAGGGTCCTGCTTGACATGACACCTTTTTCCTTTGTTTTGAGGCAATGCCCTCAGAACCACAATCATACTATCAGCTGTTATCTTCCATCCTCTATGAACCCTCATTGTCCTCACTCCACTGAGAAACATTTGCATAATTTTTCTCTCTATACCCTCTTCTTTCCTTCTTCTTCTGCCCAACCACTAAATCATAGCCAATGTTTTCTTCCCACTCCATGGGTGCTTCCCTGGGCCCTCTGCCAACCAATGCCTGCCAGACCCACGCCTGTGGGTACAGACTGCTAGGGTGTCCTTCAAACAGGAGTGAAGTGGGAAATTATAGAAACAAGCTTCCAGCCATCCACAGCCTGTGTCTGCACAAGCCTGTCAAATCAGCCAGCAAAATACTACAGGCAGCACAGGCAGGATGAAAGTGGGAAAGAAATGACCTCCTATATCAGCTGATGTGCTGCAACTGTGCACACAGTCTGTGGCAGAAGCAAATCACAGCCACAAGTCTTTCCTTGCAGACATTTAACAGCATCAGTGCAGATAGCCACTGCAGGGTAGCTGACACACAGTGACTCGTCACTGCCTGGCAACTTGTCTGTAAGCCCGTATGGCTTCTCAGTTTTGGCCATGTTGCTAAGGTATGTTCAAGTTAGCCATGGTAGGAGAGTGATGTTTGTATCTGAAAATATGTCTTGAAAACACAGTGTCTCAGAGAACTGCAGCTAGAAACCCACTGCATAAATGTACTGCATGGGGAGCATGTGAGGTATCTGTCGTGGTACAGGAAACGGTACAGGACAAGACAGACAAGAGGGACTGATGTGCTACTGCTTTGTGTAAAACTTGCTCTGTCTTTTTTACTCTGTGTGCCACCTGTTTGGACATGGACTAGTCTTTGCAAAGCCAGGAAAATCATTCTTAGAAGCAACCAAATGACAAAACCCCAAAATGTTTATATCCTGTTTGTGTCTTGATTGTACCTGCACAAAACAATAGTTTGGGCAGTTGGCATGCTTCAGTGACAAAACAGAAACTTCCAGCAGGAAACAGATGTGGGCTAAGTAGATTGTAGGACCTACTGTTACTGGAGAAGTTTCTGTTCTGTATTGCTGATTTCCTTTTTGGGATTCAATGTTCAAAGCAGGTCACTCATGGTTTTTTGTACCTCTGGTCCTCACTGTGTTTCTATCCTTCAGCCAAAGATTTCAGTCCTCCAAATTCTGCTGAATTTTATAGTGAGAAAGTGAGCAGCTGCGGTGGTTTCCTCAGCTTTTCTAATTTTTTGGGTGCCCATGTCCTTCAGTCTCACAGTCTTGTCCCCATCCTAATTTTTTGAAATTTTTCACCTCAGATCATTTATGAGACTTTCGGTCTCTGTACAAAACTTGATTTCTTTTTCTAATTTCAAAGATATTGCTGAAGTCTTATGTGACTACCTTGGCACTCAGAACTCAACAGCAGCTCGCTACAGTAAAACACCTGAAGGCCTGATCTTTCCTTCTGAGTATTGAACTTACATTAAAAATCCCAAAGAGCCTTAGTAAACTTGTTTTCAAGTCCTACCAGAAGCATTAACTTGCTGCTCAGCTTCTAAGCCCAGCAGAGCAGCCTGGTGCCTGCAGGCAATATGCCAATGATATCTTAGTGAAAAGTAAGAGTTTGCATTAGCAGCAATTGCTCCCTTAGCATGCTTTGGTTCACATCAAAAATTGGTCATGAAGCACACGGATTGAATTCTCTTCAAATTTTAACTAAACCGATGATGCCCTTCAAGAGCACCCTGTGCACTGATGCTGCTTGTGGGGTTTAGGTGGCTTGTGCAGGTAGCATGGGGCTGTTTCAGTCAGTGAAGGCATTTCTTTTGCTCCTTAGTATGCCAAAGTGTAGGTGTCACTTTATTGTCTTCATAGCCACTAACAAACCTCTCTAGAGGTTTGGAACATAATTTATTTTCAAGTTACAACCACAAAAACAAAGTAGGGAAGTACCTTAGCTGATAAAGTCTTAACTGAGTAGTCTGCTTCATAATTTTTAGTGCAAGTATCCCATTCACTGCCACCTTAGCAGATAAGGAAAGACAAATAGCTCTACTGGCTTTAGAGGAACTTTGTTGTTGGTACTGCTAAGATACTATAGTTTTTTTTCCAGCTGCTGCTCTGAGTGGAGCTCTTTAGAGGCTTAAGTAGTTGATTCAGAACTCATGATAAAAGAATCTTTAGCATCAGAAGTGGGGACAAACCTGTGGAAAAAAATCAAGGAAACAAAGGGTGTTCTTTAAGATATAGACTGGATAATGGTCTGCCTGAAGATATCCCAAAATCAGTTCTCTGTTGTATAGATTCTACAAAGTATACCTTGAAGCTGTATTATTCAGTCTTACTAGTTTTTGTTAGTTCCTTTGCTCATACCTGGTGAGCTAATTTGTTCTTTTCCCAGTGTCCCAATTAATTTTTTTTGGTCACCTGGATATTCTGCAGTTATTTCCAAAAACTGGCAATAATGTTTGTCGCATTTAATCTTTCACCTTCTTATTTGTCTATATTGATATTACTTTGACATCTTTCTTGTTGTACAATTTAATTTACTTTGATGTGCTTTGACACAATTTTGTGTTTTCCTGAAAGTATCAGATGCTTCCCGTGGATTCCAATTATTGTTGTTTTGAAGTCGAGTTTATGACATGACACAGCTGTTGTGACAATACTGTCTTCTCAAAAGGCAAGTAAATGAAGGTAGCTTCAGCTAAACAAACATCCACATCTGCTGTAGTCACCATTTAAAAGCCAGTCTTTGCTCAGTATGTACCACAGACACCAGCTATTTCTTGCCATATGCTGCAGAAATCAGCATAATTTTGTGATTACTGATAGCAAAATCCAAGATTTTTAAGCCTGAGTGTCATGTACCAGGTTGATTTTTTTAAAATGGGATATCACCATGCTTACAGACAAGTTGAAATCAGCTGGGTGTGATATATAGACACTATAATGTTTCCAGACTTGCCTTGAAGGCATTTTGCTGCAGTGCAGCTATTAGAGTCTGGAGTTCTAGTTCACACTGAAGCTCATCTGGAGCTGTTTTATAGATGTATTCAGCCAGCTTTTGCAATAGTTATTCTAGAAAGCTCTTACATGCAAGCTCTGTTGGAAGCCCAGGAGTGATCCCATGGACATCTACAAGGCAATTCATGAGTTTAAAGCTATTCACTCTTAAGTGCTTTTGTGGAATGAAGCCTGAAATCACTTTGATAACATCTAACATCAATGATTTATTATAAATGTAATCTGCCTTTAACTACTGGTGATTTATATACCAAGGAAATATCCTTTTAGAAGTAATTTTTAAGGGCAAAATATTATTTATCTCATTCATAGTTTTCCCCTCAGAGATCCCCAACTGCATTAAGTTTGGGAGAATAATTTCTTCTTTCCTAGGAGTCGCTGGATAAAATTGTACACCTAACACATGCAGTGGTTATGCAGGTTAATATGCAGGCTAGATGATGCCAGAAGTCCCTTCAGGCTCTAAAATCTATTAACCTACAGGATAATTTACAAGTGGAACAATTCATGGAATGAAAATCTGTTTACTGTGCTTCAGGAATGAAACTGCATCATTTATTCTGATAGAGCTCCTGTTTACACAGTGTCTGCACACGTATTACAAGGGAGCAAGAATAAATTAGTGAAGACTGATGACTGTTAATGTAGTATTACACAGGCTATCTGTAATCAAAAGTATTCTCTAAATTTCATATTGTTTTTTAATAGATTCCTTCTGCAACAAATGCAACATTGTGGAATATTCAAATCCAAAGGCAATGGTAACAACATATCATGGGTTGGACAGGATGGGGACATTGACAAACAGGAGTAATTTGCAACAGTGGTAAAGATTCAGGTAATTGCAATAGTCTACAGCACAGCAGGTTGGGTTCCTCATAACAAGCCATTCTTGCAGTTGTTCTCAAGGCTGTGCTTGCAGTGAGAGACTTAAATTTTAAAAAAGGAGGGCAAGGCACATTATGAATAGGTATGATTTCATCCCTTGAGTTTTAATGAAATCTGATAAAGCTGAAGTCCTTGAACATTTACAGCCAAGCTACTGCCAGGGTCCTTAGTGCATTAACAGCCCTTGTTGGCCTTGCTTGACCTCCTTTAGGACCTCCCGCCATCCTGCCCATGGGCTGGGGCCCTGTTCCAGCCCCTGCCCTGGCCATGCAGCAGCAGTGTAGGTCTCCAGCTCTCCACAGTCTTGGCCATCCCAGGGCAGTTCTGACCCTGGGTGCCTCTGTGGAGTGTGGTCCTGACCTGCAAGACCCACCCCATCATGACAAACCCACTGAATAACCTGGATGCTTGATTGACCCTGCTGCCCTCCAAAGTTTTCCCTATTTGCCTGCATGAGCAACTGCCCCATCAACTATTTCCAATGCCACAGAAATAGATGATTAAAAAGAAAAATGATCCCAGTGGTTTCATCTGCTCAGTCTCATGTTACCTCAGCAGCCAGTCCATTTCACAAGAGTCATTTCCAGGTCTCCTCTAAACACAGGTCTGTATTAGGCAAAATTTGGCTTCCACTGTGAGGGAAGGAGGAAGGTACCTTGTGAGAGGGCTCAACCCAGTCTAGGATGCCTTTGGAGTTCTCTTTCCTTCACCTTGGACTGTAGGTTTCCAGCCTCTTCCTTTAAGTGCCATCAGCTGGATCTGGGGAATACGTCTCTGGCATTAGCCTCCACGTAGTTCTACCAGCAGCTTCCATGCACTGATTTACTGTAAAAGGCCTCACTGGCATTTTCTGCATAAAGATTTGGTCACCTTCCTAAAAAAGGGCAGTTTCTAAATTGACGCCAAATAAACAGCATTAAATAATTCCTTAAGAATTAATTTCCAAGTTGCTGCTTGTGGTTACAGAGACAGCTTTTGTTATCCCAAAGAAGGAGAAGAATCCACACAAATGTAAATTGGGAAGGAACTGGGAGGGAGAAAGAGACCTTTATATTGTCTATGCTATGAAATGTGCTTGCTGTGTGGATATAAAATGTATTAGTCCAGATTTGGAGGTAAAATAAGTGCCAATGTAAACTATGTGTGAATAAAAGAGATTTGCAAGGAGGGGCTACAGAGAGGAATCCATGACAAATTATCTATGTATCATCCTGTAGGAGTTTTGTTTATTCTACTTTACCACTGTTGACTGGTTGCTTCTTCTGCTAAAATTTTTCCCTCCTGCCACAGTCTCTCCCTTCCGCTCATCAGCTCCTCATTCATTGGCAATCATTTACTTGAATTATTTACTTTGGATCATTTACTTAGATTATCTCCATAATTGTCCTACAGTGCTGATCGAGACTCCATCTGGGTCAATGGGAGTGTTGCCACTAACCTGTGGAGGTTTGAGTCAGGCCCAGCTGTTTCCCTGTCAGCATGGGCCACAGGCTGACTGCTGTGCTGCTCTTGGAGCTGGCACAATGCTCCAGGTGTGGGCCAGAACTGTGGATTTATTCCTGCCCAGAGCCTTACACACAGGCAAGCGTGGTGAGAAATGAGGTTCCTAGGTGTTGCAAAACTTACCTGTATCTAGACAGCCCTTAATCAGGTGGTCAGGTCAGAAAAATAAGGAAGGGTTCTGGTCGAATGGCAAAGATTTGCAAGGCCTCAGTAGTTCCGTGGTGGAAAATTATGAGAATCGGATGAAGAAGGATATGAGGGGTAAAGTGAACCATATGAAAAAGTTAGTTTGATCCCTTCAAAATTGTCTCATGCCACTTTAATTATCTTGAGAAAAATGTGGTGAATTTAGCTTTTTAAATGCTAGGCTAAGTTTTATTTTCTCATCTTGCTTTCTTGCTGTTGCCTGTGGACTGTCACTCTATCTTCATCAGAGGAGATAGCAAGCAGCTCTAGGTGGCACCTGAGACATGGGAAGTGGCGGTGTGGGGGACTTGCCAAATGCCAGAAGCCCTCTGCAATGTGAATGCCAAACCACATCTCAGGGCTCTCTGTGCATGGGCCTTTTTTGCACTCTAGAGAGCTTCCTAGACTATTTTTTCTTTCGTGAAATGAGTATCTGCCACTCTGACTTCCTTGGGTTGTGCTTAAAAGATTTTGGCATCATTCGAAGTGAAATTGGAAAGTAGACAGATCCTGCTTAGCATTCAGCCTAGAAATAAATGCATGCAGGGAAATCTGACATAAGGGTTCCAGTAGCTTTCATTTGCTAATGCCTTTACCCAGTGCCTACCATGCTAAGCTGCTTCCCCTCTGTCTCCCACGCTATCTTAAATTAAGTGATGCAGTTTTGATTTTGCTGCCAGATATTGCTACCACAAGCTTTTGAAGCCCGGTGGGTCTCTGGTGGCTTTGGAAGTCTGCCGGTGCTGGATGCACCCGGTCACTGGAGCAATGAGCAAGCATAACAGCCTGTTCTGTAAAGTGAATGTAAATCAGCGATCCTTGCTGAAGGAGCCTTTATCCCTGGTGCCATGAGGCTTTGAACAACACTTGGGAGGTTGGCAGAGGGGTGACAGGAGACCACATTAAGTAAATGTAACTAGAAATCATCTGGATGCAGCCTTGGTGCTGAGGAAGGTGGCTCCAAACTGGTGGGGCCATTCCCCTGCTGCTTGGATCCATCTGCCACTTGCCTGAAGCCCTTGCAGCAATGTTTGTGTTTCTTTGCCTGTCATAGGGGACAGTGATATAAAGTATTAGAGATACCAGCATTGAAATTGTTCTCCTGGGCTATTATTAAGAACAATCACTTTTGAAAAGCTGTCTACCACTGGAATGGCTGCTGAGGGAAGAAAAGTGTTTGACGTGAGAGCTGAAAGTTTTTGTGTGTGCCTCTCTCTTGTACCATCAGGTACTGGGAGAGACAAGGAGAGGAATCGTTCCCATGGGGACTATTCAGATAACATGAAAAGGGAAACTCAATTATTTTTTTCTGCTCTATGACAGTCTTGGGTGAGGTGATCTTGCCTTATACAAGTTCATACAGCATTTTTGTGGATTTTCTGGTACTGTGATTCTTTTACTGGGCAGATAATTATATTCTGTCCCAGAGAAAGCTATTGAGGATGTACCTGCCATGAGAACAAGCTATTGCTACAGGAACCCAGCCATCCCTGTGGGCTGATGCCAGCACAGTAACAAAGCTGTGTGTTTAAATTATACAGAGGTGGTTAATGAGATTTGTCAGGAGAGGAGTCCAAGGTTAACAAACTATGTGACCCAAAAATGAGAGTGAGAAAAGCTGAGTTTTGAAAATATACAACTTGCAGGATGAGCCAGTATTTTAAAACAAAACTATGATAGTATCTTTCTTTCTATGGAAGCAACGCTTAGCATTACAAAAAGCAGGAGAGAGGCACTCTGATTCTCAGTGCAGTGTGGCAGCTAGAATATGCTTAGCATGTTATTATGCTATCAGAAGAAGTGTTTAATGAGATTTACTAGATTCCCAAAGCTGTCCTGTCATGTTTATGTATTCAGACAGGGACTCAATGAAGTGGTCTGTGATTTATTTGGCTGGCAAGCCAGTGCAAAGGAGGATTTCAATGTTTCATGCTACATCTCGTCAGGCAAATCTGCTTTCATTTTTGCTGAGATTATAAATGTTGCACTCGAAAGGAACAGAGCACATGCATTTTCTTTAAATTTTGAGAGGCATTTGTATCTGCCACTTGACATTTGGATTGCAAAGGTATCCCTACATTATCAAGAATGTATACATTTAGTAGATTAGTATACAGCTAATTGGTGGAAGCTAAAAATAATTGTATTTATCAAAAAAAAAAAAAAAAAAAAGAAAGGGAGAAAGGCTTGTAAATATTTATGAGAAAAAGCTTTTGGATTTGAATACTAGGAGGTCCCATCCCTGCTGTGCCACATCCTCAAAGCAGTGCTATCCACATCACCCATCCTTTACACGCTCCATCCTCTTTTCTCACCCCATGTCCACAGAGTAGAGCCCCAAATCAATCCCACCATCCTAATTGCCCTCTTTTCCTATTCCTGATAGTCTTAGGTTGGCACTCCCTTGTCTCCACAGCCCTGTCTGCTTCTGGCTCACATTTGTAAAGAGTCCCTGCAAAGCAAAACCTGTGGTGAGGTGGAGGGGCTGGGAGTGCCTGCCTCACACTGGCACAAATTTCTGGTGTCTGTTAATTAGCACTCAGTGCATGTGTAAAAGCTCTCACTCCCACCCTGTTCACACTTCTGCTCACTTAATTTTGATACATATCAAACCTCGGTCCCTTTTTGTTTTGGACTTAAAGGCAGACTCTCCAGCACACATCTCTGGATTACTCACAGAAAGCAAGACATGAGTAGCATATAAGATATATTTTTGGAGCAATATTCCTTAAAACACCAGTCTTGAATTAGTAAGTCTAGAAGCTTGTCATAGGAAATCATTGTCAGATTAAAGTGTGTCTCATGAGAGCCTTCAAGGCTCCATACGAATACCAGCACTACTCAATGCTAGAAGAAAACTTGCAGCTCACACAAAGACTGTAGAAAGACCTGCAGAGATAAGAAGGCAGGCCTATAGAGAAGTCTGGAGTGCTGGATAAGTTGGCCTTCTTACATGAAGTTGTATTTAAGTGTAATCAACCAATACTTTTCATAGGAAAACAGTGGTACTGATAAAAGCTTAAGAATTCCAGTGAGCGTGTACCTGAATATGAAATTCTAGTTTGGTGCTACAGCAAAAAATGCTCATAAGACATGTAGCTGAAAGATTGCTGAGTCAAAAGGGAGCTAAATTCTGTACTTAGCATTGGTAGGATTGGCATTCAAAGGCTGCACCCAGTTTATATATTTGAAAAAAAGAATGATAAAAAATTTGCAGAAGTTGTGAAAAGGTCACATACTTCTTCCTAAGACAACGCTTTACAATGAGAAATATAAAGGGAATTTTTAGTCCTGGATGCTCACTTGATGTTGATCTTTTATCACTTTGCTTGTTTATGCTTTGCCTGGTCCAGGAGGTCCCAGAGCCATAACCTGAAGGGGCCAGGGGCATAAGCAGGGCAGGCGCTGATGGGTGCTTGCTCTGTTGTCATGCACTAGCCTGGGCACCTGTTTTTGGGTCAGACAGGGACTGGGGAAGGAGAACAGGACTGGATGGACCATTGCTCTGCCATGCATGGTTGTTCTAATGTCCCTGACAGTTTGCCTGGGTCCTAATAATTCCTTAAAACAAAATTAAACTTTGGACTGATTGCAGGGGTAATCATGGAAAAAAGCCCCAGAAATTGTGATGAACAAGGTAGTTCACACCTGAGCATCTACCAGTTCATTTTGTCCTAAAATGACAAAATTGCAATAATGTTCCTATTTGCAATATTAAATTCTTGAGATAAATGTTGAAAGACAATACCAAGTACCTGTTTAAAGGCATGAGTCTAGCTGCATGGTCAAGGGACAGCTTGCTTTAACTCCTTAAAGATCTCTTCTCCTCCTAAAACATGACAATACCATCTTCAAATGACACACAAGATGACATGCCTACCCCACTCTTGCTTTGTAACCAGGTTGGTGGATCTCTTGAAACACTGGTCTCTGCAGCTCCCTGAAAGTCTGTTCATCTATCCAGTTTACTATTATGGAGATCTCTTGCTATATCTCTTCAGTGTGTATCCATCATCCCCTTCAGGGAAGCTTGGGGATGACTCTCTACTGCCATAGAAGGAGGGCAGGATTTGAAATAGGGTGCTATTCCTTGCCCTATGCAGTTCCCTTGGGTGCCCCACAGCATGAGGTGTCCAAGTGATCAGACCATCAGAGGTCCATATTCCATCAGGAAAAAGATGCTGAAAGCTGGGCATTGCAGTGGCATATAACGGTAAATTATTTTTAGTGTCCTCTTTCCAGGATTTAAGCATTAGCATCTTTGCGCTGTAATTCCTCATATGTATAATATTCTGTGAAACAGTAGAGGTAATATGAGGTTAAACATGTTCAAATTGTTAAAGGACAGTAATTCATGAACTATTTGGATAATAGTTTGGATAATAGTTTAATGATAGGGACCTTGACAATGCCTTGGACAAACACTCAGATTTGTGTGGTGCCTTCAGCTGTGAGTCAGTGGCAAGTGAAAACATCCTACTAGGATCACACTGACAGCTTTGCATTTCTCTTTGGAAAACCTTCTAAAAGAGTCCCTGAATCCAGTAGAATCACAAAGGTTCATAGAAGTGCTTGGTAGTGATAAAGCTTAGATATAAAACTTCTGGTGAAGGGCATGGATAGTCATGGTGTCTCCTCCCTGAAATCATAACTAGTGTACCTGAGTCACTGTGAATAAGATTCATGGTCAGGCACATGGGAGAAATTGTGTATGTCACTACTTCATCCTTTCATTGTATTGGATACATGTTTACTGGCAGTGTCTTGACACTTATGTCCTCCAAGACAGTATTGACATCCAAATCAGAAGAGCACAGCTGCTTATACACAGACTTTCCTATCTTGATTTATCTCTGTATTCAGATTCTGTATTTTAGCATACACTCAGTTTTTCAAAAGTTGTTTTGCGACATCTTTAATACATAGTGGTTTTATGGTGGTGCCTTAAGAAACAGTCAGTGACTGCAGAGCTGTTGCAGCCATTATTTTTGTCAGTCCTGTAATTGATTAGTAAAGGCAATCATGTATTGCTTTTAGAATTAATTTTTACTGCTCAGATCACATTTGCACCAGTTTATTTCATTACTATGCATCTTTTCCAGCACGGCTTATGCAATTTGCCAAGTTAGGCTCAGAGATATAATAATGGATGTTTACTTTAGTGTCTGAAAGGCGAGTGAGAGGCATGGTTTCTTCTTAATTTCCATTAATAACACAAGCATGTTGGATTTGTCAGGGAGTGCTTTTTTCTAATGAGGAGGTTCAGAAAGATTTTTCCTATGTCTTCAGAGAAAACTGTGTGACAGAACAGCATGATTTGCCCAATGCCCATAGGTGGAGAAACATAACTGGAGCATCAGAGATTTCTGGAGCCCACTGGCACCTTGCTGCAATTTTGGCTGGAGACATGACAGTGCAAGTTAGACTACCACACATAAGAAATCTATAAGAAGTCTGATGGTTCTTAAAAGTATATCCTACAACCAGTAAGACTTCTCACATTTTTTAAACATTCCTTTGAAATGCAGCAATCATCAGCAAACTTCTTCCTACATTTTGTATGCCTTTGCCATGTTCTTTCTGTCTTGAAGATGCTGGCATCTGATTGGCACAAAAAAGTCTTTCTGTGTTGTCTCTTTGGAGGATGAGAAGCAACCAAAGGTGTACTAAGCCTCTAAACACAACAGAGCTAAGAATGAGATATGAATTTTCACGTCTGAACGTTTTTATTTGAGTCTTATGTTGTGTGCATATTAGTGGGAATGAAACCGGAGGATGAGTTTGTATTTTGCAGTATTTCATGTTGGGTTGGAATAATAACGTTAGAGTTTTGTGTTTGCCTTGCAGATGGCTCCCCAGCAACAAGCTTACATGTATGGCAGCAGTTCGGTTTCCAAATCTCTGGAGTCAAAAGCAATTTGTCATTTGGCATTTATTTCAAATGAAAAAATACTGGAGGCTCTCGGGTAGATAAATAGTCACAGGACTTGAGCTTGACTAGTAGGTGCAAAGCAAATAACATGTCTAACACACCAAATTCCATGCTTATTTACAGGTGAGGCAGGCTGTTTAATCATCTGCTATTTCTAAAGGGTATGCTTTCTATGGCAGTCAGCATAATTTAAACAGATGAAGGGAGACTGGAAAGTGGTTTGCTTTTGAATTTGTAGGAAGATTTCTACCTTACTTACTATATTGGATTAATGAAATAGGAGAGAGTTTAAAATATGTTTTATGCTTACTGATTTGTAATACTAGGGCTTAGAATGCATACAGGCCTTTCTGTATTCCAGTTTCAAATTATGTGCATTAGGCATTGGAAACTAAAGTTTAAAGCTCAGTAGGGCTGGAAAAATAGTACTCTATCCCATAAAGAGATGTTGCAGTTCCAAAATTCATTTTTATTTTGTGGCAAAATGAAGCTGTAAACTTTTCAAAATACATTCACTAAGGATGATGAGAGGTGTAAAGACAAGAGTGCTCTGTTGGAATGCGATGGGTAGCGGTGTCACTGCTTCCATGATTCAGCAACAAGCAGGGCTGGAACTCAGCCTTTGCATCAACCACAATGGGTACTGGCTATTCTGGGCTGAAAGCTGAGTTCTCTCTGGGATGGCATCCACAGGCCATTTCAGTTTTAGCATTCATGATGCACAAGCAGTGCTCAGATTTTGCAGGTCAGATGAGGTCTCTCTGGCTTTTAGTAAAACAACCCTACTTGGACTTCTCCCAGGTTTCTTGAAATAAATACAACTCTGAAAAATCCCTTGCTCTTGCCAAACCTGAGTTTGATTTTGGTTCATGAATGTCTGACAGCTTGGATAAACCACTTCTGCACATAAATTTTCATTTTCTCCTCTGGATTAAGAGAAGGTATAAGAGAACCTGTGAACTTACCCATGGAAGTTTACTTGCTGAATGTGTTACTAAGTGTGTGGAGGACCTCCAGACAAATAGTGGAAAAGTTCCCTCACTGCTTGCATTCTGATTCCCCAGTAAAATCTTCCCTGCTGGTACATTTAAAATAAATTAGTCTGCTTGTACAGAGAATGGCCCATGAGCAATCCTAGTGCTGGCTTGTTTCACTCTGCTCTTTCCTTCTGTCCAGCTCTACCTGCCTCTTGTGTCTCACATGCACATCACAGGGCAGGGGCTGTACCAATTTTAACAGGCTAGTCCAGGACTTGTGCATGCTAATAATGACTCTCACAGTAAAAGGAAACATATTTGGAAGTCTCAGCTTAGTCACACTGTCAAGTTTCCTTAGTTTAAGCAAATAGAGAACAGCTTTCCTAGGGTAAGATGGAACTACATGCCTGATTTACATTATGAACAAAATACTTATGCTAAAAAAGTCCTATCATGTGTGGCAAGGCTAAAATGGAGATAGACACAGCCCCCTGGATCCAGTCAGGAGGTTTAAGACCGGGAAGGAGTTTATCTTCAGGTCAAACTAGCAAACACTATCAATTTTTCTTTTTACAGCTTAGGGTATTTTTTAGGGTCATCTCAGCTCTGTTACATAATAGACTCTCTGTTCCTACAGAAGTATGAGGAAAACTATACTTTTCATTTCTTCTGGGTTTTTGGGTGGGGTGTTTTTGGTTTTCGTTTGACTCTTTTTTATGCATGCACATTGTCATATCTGAGGTCTTTAGTCTTTTAGACGAAAGATCTTAAATTAGAAGCCTGTTATAGCCCTTTTTGATTTTTTATGGCTTGCAATTGTCAGGTGCACCAGAATGGATGTTATTTATAATTTACTGTTATGTTCCTGCAGCTTTCCTTCCTAGATTCAAACAAAAAACCCAACTTCATCTGCTCTTTGCTGTCTTGCAATAGCAACAGGCAAATTGTATCTTAGGACATTGGGAAGACATATTACAACAGCTCTAAATATTTTGGGGCAACAACGAGTGATGGAAACTGAAGAGGGAGTAATGAATAGGACCCTTCATCGTTCTGGAGAGAGTGGTGTGATTTATATAATAACCTTAAAAAAAGCATTAAGATATCATTATCTTGCTATGTATTTCAAATTAATCCACTGAAAACCTTGCCAAAATGTAGATTTGTGGTCTTAATTATTGCCTCACTGCATATCTTGCTGAAAATCCATGAAAAAGGATGATGGATTTTGTGGGATCTCCTCCCCTACCACATGCCATAAGAAATGTGGGAAAAGATGAGGAATGTCAGCTAGATAAAAAGCCCCAAACCATTTTATTTCACATGGCGATATTTATAACCAGCTGTGTATAAATGCAATAGATACAGAGGCCCAGGGGATCTGAGTCATACAGGGGTAAAGATGAGTCCAGAGCTCCTGCCCCTGTTCTTGGTACAACAATATGCTCTGGGGAGGGGGAACCAGGATGTCTAACCTCTATCCTGTGTTGGCCTGAGCACAGGCTCATGCTCAGTCTTTATTAATGGCTGCTCTCCTTTCAGGCACCATTGAATATTTTGCCACCCCTTGGAACAGAAAAAAAATGGTGGGAACTTCAATAAGAGCAGCCCTGTTTGTGTGAGGTGAGAAAACCAGAAGGTCAGAAATCGAAAAGAAGGGGCCTGGGCAGCATTAGGTCACACTGGTGCGGAGTGAGTCCCTGATCCCCCACTGGCACAGGGGCACTTTGATGGCAATACCTGGTCACCTTCGTGGTGTGGGACCTCACAAGAGAGCAGCAGGGCTTGGACTGGGCCAGCGCCCTTCTTGCTGTCAGCCTGAGCTGTGCAGCTGCTTTCAGACTTGCTTGCTGCAGCTAGAGCTGAGCCAGGGATAAAAATGCTGCTATCGGTATCTTGTAAATAAGAATTCACACGTGGTGCTAAGCCAATTTGGTGGTGTTATTTCCTTGTTCCTGTTGTTGCTAAAATTGCACTCGTAGCAAAAAGCTAAAGGGATTGAAAGTGTCAGAAGTGTAAGAAAGCTTTAAACTTTGAAGTGGGCATTTGAATGGCTTTTTTCTTATGCTTTGTAAATAAAACTGCTTTCATTTCTACAAAAGCACTGAAAGACTCAGGATTTATTTTGTGGCTGGTGGAATGAGTTGGAATTCACCTGCTCAGTAGCTGCTTCTTCATCCGATGTGCGCAGTACAGTCCTATTGTCTTTGACAAGGATATTACCCAAGAAGGGTAATGGTCATTGACACAATGTCTTGCTGCCTGCCAGCTACTTGCAGTGCCTTTTTCTTAACAGATTCTTGCATGCTTGAGATACTTTTCTGGGTAAATTCATCATGTCAAGAGACTAAACATCAGCATTCAAAGTTTGCAAAGACATTTTCATGCTTCTGTGTTCTAGGTTTTTTGTTTTGTTTTGTTTCTCCTTAAAGGAACTAGCTGGGATTGGACAAGACATTAGCTCTACTCGCCTGCTGCTGCTTTTGCTGGCTGCCCAGTTATCAGAGAGGCAGGGAGGAGGTGTACAGCCAGGGGCAATGCAGGGGAAGTTCTGGGCGATAAGCAGGACAGTAAAGATGCAGGTGAAACATTAGCAGAAGGGGTGATGTGTAAGGGAAAGGTTTTCTCTAGGCAGGGGTCCTGCTCTGGAGCAATGACCTTGTGCATGTCTGAAAGTTAGCTGAGAGGAACAGTGGGAGAGCATGGAAGAAGGGATGGTGGATTGGAAATGGTGGGAGGCGTGAGCCAGACCCTGATATCAGAGCTGCTTTGGTAAGTGCTATGATTGTAAATACCTGCTCAGGGCCTGAGAGCTCCCACAGCGTGGACTGTGGGTGGATAAGGTGGGCCATGAAAAAGGAGAGCTGGACAACCAACAAAAAGATTAGGAACATAATTTTACAACCAATTTATCTTTGGAAAGATCAATCCCATCACAATCCTCTCCTGCCCACAATGTCACTTTCCACAGCACTGCGTGAAGAATTTGGAACTTCAAAAATACATCAATTTCTATTTATTTCCTCAGGACCAATAAAGATTTCTAGTTCAATATTCAGTAAACTGGCTAAAACTGAAGTAACAAGCCCCTAGCCTTCAGACATGGTGACACAGGGACTCTAGCTCCCTCAATGGCTCTGCTCATTCATTCCTCTCCCTTTTCTAATTTGGCAGTAGCTTCAGGAGACCTGTGACATCTAAGGATTGGTTGAAGCTGTGGTATTTGGTGAAATGATATAATTGACAAACTGACAACAACATTTTAACCTTCTTAAAATACGCATACAGTTTCAAGGTACTCAAGGTTGGCATGCCACAGATAGTGTGCTCAGTGATAGCTTTGGAGGTATAGCCAAGTTGTTTGCCTGCCAAGATGTGTGGTCTGAACTACTGCCAATATTGAGTTTTTCTGGTGGTTGAAGGGCAGTATAACAAGACAACACCATATTGACACATTTATGCTTGTAAAGTCGCTGAAAGTTATTTTCTAAAAGCTTTCAAAACCAGAAGTATGTTTTAAACATGGTATTTTAGCTGAAGTAAGATACTGTATGGTACTTCAAAATTTGTTAAAAATAGATCTTATGCAGTAACAAAACAGGTTGTTTGAGCAAAGATTGGGTTATTTTCTCTTTTCACATTACCTGCAGAACTTTTTTTACTTCAATTTTATATAACTTGCCCTGAAAAGTTATATAAATGTATGGATTTTGGTGGCAAGCCTTTTGGTTTTATTACAGCCATTTGTATGGCTGTGCAAAGTGCAACTCCTTGCTTGGAGATGTTTTTATGTATTCAGACCTGTGGAGGTTCTTTTTTTGCACTTGAGCTGATTTTCCAGACCCCACTTAAAGCAAAGAAGGCAGCACTCTCAAGTTGCAGTTCACCTTGTCTTGGGGTAGATGAAACCCATTAGGGAAACTAATGGTTCTCTGAAGTGATGCTGCTGCTCTTGGTTTTGAAGTTTTGAAAGAGCATCCCGTTGGCTTGGACTGGCTTCAAAGGGTCTCCTTCTGCACAGCTTCACCCTTGGGGGTTCTCAGCCACCAGTCAGGCCTTCACCCTTGGATTCCAGGTGATTTCAGATACCCTTGGAGTAGGTCACTGAGTGTTTTGATGATACAAAACTGCTTTGTGAGCCTTTCTGGAGTGCAAAGTGCAGTTTGGGCACTGCTACCTTAGTACACAGTGGTACTGTGGGATGCTCTTGAGTTTTCCATGAGACTGGGGTGGTGAGCCCAAGCATAATTTAATGCTGACAACCCCATAGGAGGTGATGAGTTACATTTAGCTCAGACCATATTGCTGCCTGCTGGTGTGGGACACAGCCTCTTAACAACTCAAGCAGTGAAGGAGAGCAGTCTTATCAAACTTTGCAAAGTACTGAAATAGCTCTTCTGGAAATCAATGCTATTCATGCTCTGCTTGCCCTTAGAATGGTATCATTTACTCAGAATATAACATTGCACCTAGTGCTGCATCTTGCTGTCATTGAAACATTCCCCCTTTTATTTCTCAGTGCAAAGCTAATAGCTTCTATGGAAAAGGAATCCGAGGCCTAAAAGCAGAAGGAAAAAAGAAAAAGGTGACAGTCTTAGAAAACCTGCTGGCTCAAAGGCATATTTAAAATATATTTTAATAAAAGAACAGTTGAACTGAAAAAAGAGAGGCTTTGCTTTTTTCCTTTGCACAGCCACAGTTCTTGGAAGAGAGAATACAGCAGGACATTTTAGCTTCATCTATGCTCCAAAATTAAACAGGTTGAAGATGGTCCTCTGGAACTTAGGTCAGCTTGGGAATCATCCTGATAAATTATTTCAGCCTCCAAACAGGATGGTTACATGAAAACTGTCTATGGGGGATTGCTTCTGGCATGAAGAAAACTAGTCCTTTAAAGCTTGCACTTCAGGTCTCTGAGTCAAGTCCCTAAGCTTATTGTTGTACAATGGTGAGCTGAAAACCTTTCTATGCCTGAATTTGTTACAGGCCAGCCACTGAGAGGTTTTCTTTCTGAGCACAATCTCAGTAATGGGACTGAGCTCCAGCTCCACATGTCTGTCAGGAATGTGTGGGTCAGACTTGGCTGAGCTGGGATTGTGAGTGGAGTATTGCCCAGATTTGGCTAGACTGCATCTTTCTCATCTTCTCCATACGACATTGAACGGGCAACAAACAAACCCTCTTTGTCAAGTACCAACACCATCTGTGCCCTCTGCAACCACAGCTCTGATCTTTGGCAAGCTCAGGAGAAACTACTGCAGTGGGCATTGTGAATGGATTTATAGCCACTGATTCTGAAGGGATGATGGAACAATCTTCTAGGGACAGTCTTGTATCTGAGAGATTGTTGTGGTGAATGAACTCATTTTTGCTTCAATGCTCTCCAATCTCTCAGTGTCATCCCTTCCTTCTGCCACTAATAACAATTACTATTACTTCTATTAGTGTAATAGTTCTTCTTCAAAAACCCATAAATGGAGCCCTGTGATAAGTACTGTGCAAAACAGAACTTAAGCAACCCTTCATTAAATGCAAAACCTTCCTGAGATTATGAGTGTCATTGATTATAAATGACATTATTATAAATGAATAACCAGACATTTCAGGTGACTGGGAAGATTTACCTGTGCTGCACACCTGCTCCTCCTTGCAGTGCTCTCAATGGCTGAAAAATACATATACAGTGCACCTTTCCTCATCTATATTTGAGGTCCTTCTCCATCTATCAAGGCTTGAGAGCAGGCAGTAGTTTCTTTTTACAGTAAACACTGTATCACTGAAAGTAGTTTAATTGCCAAATGATAAAATTAGAAATATTGAAATAGTCTAGCTTGGTTTATTCTAATTAACTACGGACACAAGTACTATAATCAGAGATTGTTCATTGCATAAGGGGGACATGGTTTCAGCTGGATAATCTTTCCCCCTTCTGGTTTCACCTATGCAATTTCAATAGGCTGGACTGGGGTAACATAATTCAGAATCAGGAATAATTTTCCCCCTCTGTTACAACCAAGCTCCCCTGCATGAAATCACATGATGAAAAGTGATCATTTTGTGCATGCAGCTTGTGTGATTCATCTATTTCCATGACTCAATTGCATATTAGCATGATCTTCTGAGGACTTAATTCTTACAGCACTTCATCCTGAGAGGAGGTGGACACACACAAAGATGTGCCACGTCCTGTTGGATAGGATGCATATATCTGGGGCTTACTCACTAGCTGGTTGAAGGAGCAAGATTTGTATTCCACAAAGGAAGCACTGAAACAAAGAGCAGGCAAAACACTTCTCCAGGGATGGAAAGCAGATTTCAAGTCCCAGAGTATTTCCTAGTCTTTGGCTGCTCCATTTTGTGAGTACTCATTTAAAGGCAGAATTTAATAAGTAGCATCAAGCAGACTTTCACAACTTGAGCATCCAAGTGACATAGAGAAGCCAAGTTCCACCAAAACTACTGGTGCAAGCCCAGGTCACCTTCTTCATGGCTCCCATGTGTTCCACTGTCACAAAAATACTGTGATGCAGTTTTGTACTACCTGAGTGTGTCTACCTTCCCAAACAGTGAAGTTGTGCTATAATACAGTTAATTTTTTTCTCAAATGTGACAAATATTTGAATTAAATGCATTTTTACTCAAATCAAAGTCCTCTGCTCTCTCATCTTGGTTCAGCCACCCTCTGAATGTTCTGGTTTTGCTTGAGCCCAAGATTGCAGAGATTCAGATTATTTCCTTTTCTAAGAATATTTTCCATTCATCTAAACCCAAAGGGTAGTAAAAATCTGGTCAAAAGCCAAGACTCATGATACTCTCAACCCAAAAAACATTTTGACAAGTTCATTTCCTGAGTGTAAGGCTGTTCTCCTGCAATCACCCAAAATCAGAGATAACATTTTTTAGTGAGTAAAAGTGACAGGAGATTCACTACCTTGTAACACTTAAATTTGTCCTGACCTTCTAGTTCATACTCAGCTGAGTAGGATTTTGGTTTTTTTTCCTGAAAAAAATCTCAGGACTGTGAGGAATGGTAGAGAATGAAAAACTGGTTTATATTTTTCTCTACACATAGCTGGCTTATAAAGGTTATAATAGTAACTCTTATTTACTAATGAAATACCTAATACATTTTATGGGTTTTTTTTTCCATATTACATTATTTTTTATAAACCCAAGAAGTAGAGTGTATAAAAACATCACTTTGCCATGATGATGATGTGCACCCTTTTGACTATTGGACTTTGCCTTCCCATGCCTTCTGTAGGAACATGTGGTTAAACCTGATTTCCTAGTGGTATGCTGTCAAGGAATTCCTAGAATACTCAAGAAAGTACTGAAATAAAATTTTACTCTGAAATACGTAAAAACATATTCAATTAATATTGACTGGAGACCTGTGGCCATCTTCCAAAGCATTAATTTCTTTTTCATTTGTTGTGGACAGGCAATTAACTTTACTGATTTAATATAAATTAAAGTCTTCAATAGCTGTTTAGGTTCCCTGCCTTGGAAGGTGCAATTAATTACATTATTGCAAAATTATTGCACAGCCAGGTATTTGAGATATATATCTGATATCAGACACAATTCCCAGGGGAGGTCATTACAAATGCAGCACATATAGTAAACCAAACCTTTCAGAAAAATCCTGAACAATTAATGCTATGCCAGGAGCCAGATTCTTAGGGGAAAATCCAGCCTTGGCTCTGCAGTGAACTTTTACAGATCTTGCCTGGGTGAGGCAAGATGGTCTGTGCTCATCTGTGCTGAACCTGTGTGTGACACAAGGATGTTCACAGCTAGGGAAGTGTCTTCACATGGAGACATTTTTAATTTCATTTCACCATTTAGCAAATGAAATTGAAATTGAAGACAGGAAAGCAAGTGATGCACCCTTTCCTCCCAGCCTCAGGCAACTGAAATACCCAGAGCTCCAGAGGGGAGAGCTTTAAAGCCATTTTGAAGCAATATAATGAACAATAAGTTCCATTTTCTTTTCCAGGTATCTGAAATAGACAGCTCCATGCAGAGAAATTACCCAGTTCCCCCATGAATGATCTCTATTTGAAATCTAACAGTGCCACTGCAGCCTTCTGTGCTCAGAGCTGGAGTGATTGACACGGTGTTACAGCATCTATGCCACGAACTGTGGGGGCTGCCTCAAAGGTTTGCTCCGTATTCACAGCACCAGTGATCTCAAACCCATCCATTACATAATTAAGAAAACCAAACCACAGAGATGAAAATTTAAACCGCATCAGACTGTGTTTTCTGGTGTTCTGCAGGCTGCAGGGAGCAGGAAGTTGGGGGGCATCTGCACCACATGTGGAAGGCAAGCTGGAGGACCTGCAAAAAATCAGGCTCCAGGTGTTGAGAGAGCTGTGCAAATGTGCTCTGCACACTCACATACACACTCAGTCTGGCACCAAGAGCACACATTTCCTGAGTGGCAATTGAGCCAATAACTCATCTTGCAGTGTTATATTTCTCAATCAAATAGCAGGCAGTTCAATAAAAGAGGTTTTTGCTTTTTTCCCAGCTCTGGTTTTGAATAACAAAACCAGCAGATGTGTTCTTGGGCATTAAGGATCTAAAAAGGAGTGTGGAAAATACAGCAGTGCAGAGCAGAAAACAATAAGGAGTAGTAATGCCAGGAGGGGGCTGTTCCTCATCACACGTCCCTTGGCAGCAGGGCAGTTAGGGGCCTCCTGTGCCTGGAGAAATTTCATCTCTTCAGGGTGGGCTGGTTGCATTGTTTTTGGCTTCTGTCACTTGGAAAGATACATGAAAAGCTACACTTTTAAGAAAACTGTGTGTTTCTTTTTACAGAAAGAAATTTTGACTTTAAACATGTTTTGTTCAGCCAGGTGACTTCACAGATCTTCTTTGACCAGCACAGCTGAGTCTGTGGTTCAAGGATACAGTAAATCCTGCTTGAGTGCTGCTAGCTCAGACTAAAAATAGGTCATCATGGTGTCAGGTGCTGCACAAGCATTCTGCTTCTTCAGAAGTCTGGAATAGGTTAATTTGCACCCACTGGTTTTGTGCCAGCCTGAAGCTTTGCTTATCTGTGGAACAAGATGCTGGGCCCTACAAGTCATCTTCTCTGACATCTCTTATCTCCTTTGCAACCTACAGCTATAAGGCACAGCCATGACTATGTAATTGTAGCATTCACTGGCCAAACCAGAGGTGTGGTGGTGTGGATAGCAGGAAGGCAGACCTTAATTGACTTCTTGAGCCAGGAGCAATGCCTTTGTATTTACTAATCCTTGAAAAAATGTCTCTTTGGCTTTGATCTTCCTTGGAGCTATGAAAAATCTCACTGCCTGTGATGCCTTGAGACGGCTGACCTAGAACAGAGGCTAGACAGAGTTAAAGAATGAAGTAGGTATTTGTTAAAAGGCCTCAATCAATACACCTTGGTCAGTACAAGAGCCCAGCCAGGGCTACACCCAAGATGAACCCAAAATGGTCACAAAATGGACAACTGTCACAGGATCTCACACTTTCATAAGTATTGATTCATTTGCATATTGGAGTTAATTGTCCAGTTACAGCTTCAGGTTATTAAGTTCCATCCTTCTTGCTTTTCTCTTTTCAGTCCACCATTGTTTATGCTCTTGGGCCCGAAACTTGTGTTGGTTGTCCTTGGTCCCAGCTAGAGAAGGAATTATATTGTCTACCTACTCTGTGAAGAGAGCTTACCATCTCTTAATATGAAGCTCAGAACTACACACTAAGGCAGTTCAAAATCTGAAAAATATAAAAGCTAAAACTTAAGGCGGCAAGTAGCTCCACAGCTTATCATGCACTGCATGAAGGAACCTCTCCCCATTGTTTTGAGTCTGCCACCTGGTAAACTTTCTAGGTGTTTTGTAATTTCTGTATCAGGGAGGCCGTGAACATAATTTCCTGTCTAAGTCCCCACAACTTCCATGATTTTGAGGAGCTCTCTCATCTACTTTCTCAACAATGTCTTCTCCCAACTGAAGGGTCCTGGTCTGCTCAGTTTCCCTTTGCACAGAACCTTTTGGCCCTCCTTCTCCCTTATTTTTGTATTTTTCTCAGTTCCCCTTCATTTCTGAAAGAAAGAGTGCTGTATGGTGTACTGACAGCCAGCACAATGTCCCTTGCTGTGCCTTTCCCAGCTACATTTCCCATTTGACCTCTCCTGAGCATTGAGCTGTCATTTCCAAAAACTATCTTGCTCCAAGACCTTTCCTGAGCAGCTGTTTCAGACGTTTTCACTCTGTCTGAAACAGGAGCACTTTCTCCCCATGTGCATTACTTTCTGCTTATCTACATCAATTTGCATCTTCCATTTTATTATCCTTCACCATGTACTACACCAAAGATCACTGGGAAATTTCAGCCCCTTTTCTGAATAGTTTAGGAAACATCCTTCCTGTAAACTTTCTGGGAATGCCTGAACTAGGAAGCATTGACTTTGCCTAAGTCAGACAACAGGGGAAATGATGAGGACTGACACGTGTTTAAAACCTCACCTCTATAGGGTTTGGGTTATGAGAGAATTGTCTCTCCTCACAGGATGCAAAGTCAGAAAACTGATGAAGTATTTGAGTCCATGCTTGAGTAGGAGGTGGATCAGAGGACCTCCACAAGCCCCATCAACCTAATGATTCCAACAGTTTAGAAAATTGTCATATGTGTGTTTGGAGGGGGTGGCACTTTTTCATTTATACCTTACCTGTCAAGTTTAACGGATTTACTGCATTCATTACTGTGCTGTTGAGCAGTAGCCCAGAAAAGCCTATCTGGGGAAAAAGGAGCCAAGTGAATTGACAGTCCCTGTGCTTGTCAATTTTATCTGTCACATTACTGAAAAAAATATACTTTACAGTAAATACCAAGAGGTACCTGCACAGATATCTAATTTAAATCACTGATTAATAGGGGATTTTCCATTAAGGAAGTTTCTAGTACTGTCTTTTCTACTGCATGTGGTTTTCTTGGCATGTTATGAGATGTGACCCTAGAAAGCCCATTTTTTGGTCACATTACTTAGACTAGTCATGGGAGAAACCAGTGACCATGTTCACTCAGCAGCTACCTTGCAAACTTTGGCAGCAAGCTGAAGCACAAACCCCCCCGCACTGATTGCTGTCGTCTAAGCTGTGTTCACCAGCCCTATCTGAGGAGCACCTGACCTTCAACTTCACACCAAGGTTCTAATTTGGAATTATTTATGGAGATTTTTTGTAACAACATTAGGATTTCCTTTTAATGTCTTGTTGGTTTCATGTATACTATGGATTTGTACCTACTCAAGGAATACTGCAGAGCCTGAGCTTCTCAGCTTCTCCTTCTAATATTGGTCTAGCATCTGCCTCAATAATAAGACTTATGGGTCACTATGCAGAGAATTCCATGTTATAAATGGTTTATGATATCCTGGTGAGGCATGTGACTGCAGCCACCTCCTGCCAGGGCTGCAGAGCCCTCTGCCACCTCCATTCCTCTGCTCCCTGACTAGTGGCATTCTGCAAAGCACTCCTTGGCACATCCTCAGTCCTGGGCCCTTCTCCATGTTTCCTGGTTGTTTCTGATGCACTCACTCAGTGCATATTGGTTTTCATTGCCAAGTTGGCTCTGCTAGAGGATCACATCTCCCAGCTCTCCACCAGGGATTTCCTTGGCTCTTGCCTACTGTGTTGCCTGTCCCTGCTTCAGGCAAGAGACTTCTCACTTCTGCTCCACCTTTGGCTTTTGTCTCTGCCAATACTCAGGATTACTGATACAGACTCACGTTTGTTTTTTTGTTTTTTTTTTTTCCCATTGGGGCAGCCTGGAATAAGGGAAAATAAGATTCTTTTCGCAGCTTGGGTGTTGGCCACGTACTTAAGAGATCTAAAGTGAATTTTTTGCATGTGATTTTCTGCACAGCAGATGGATATGGTGGGTGGAAACAGCGTTTTTATATTCCTGGATTGGAAACTTGCAGCTTGAATTATGTGTGAGTGGCAGGTCTGAAGCAAAGAAGACCTGCCTGCCTTGTTCAGCTGTTGCTCATGAGGTGGGCTGTATTTTCTTGCTACTAGTACTGAAAAAGAGAAGGCAAAAGAAATAGTTTCCACAGGAGAGGGTGTGGAATTGGAAAACACTTTATTTTCCTGCCACAAAAAATTACACACATATGCAACTATACATATATATTTAAAAGGACCTTGGCAGGAGAGAGGGTTGTGTTGCTTATGTGTGTCTTTTCAAGACTGCCAGTTTTTAATGTAATTTGAGGCTGCCTGGATGCTGTCCTCAAGGTTCTGTACTGTCCCACATGGTGGAGGGGCACAACCAGGAGGGTTTTTGTTGTGTGGAGTCAGCCCCATCAGCAGCAGCTGAACAAGCTGGGTTGAAACAGTCCCCAATCTCATGCTTGCTTATAACACTATGCCTACAAAGAGAGGGCTTTCTGAAGTGCTTAACTAGCCTGTTCTTGTTGGATGAAGCATGAGGGATTTTTCGGGTGTATGCAAATAAGACTCAATGCTGACACTTGCCAGGGGACCTCCCTTCCTGCACAAGAGGTCTGCTCAGAGAGAGCTGCAATAGACTGTGAAAAGCAGCTCCTGGAAAGGGAGGGAAGCAGCCAGAGCATCTCCTGCCTAAGCTGCTGAGGGCAAGGAGAAGGGAGCACCTGGAAAAGCCCTATCATAGAGGGATAAGGCAAATGGTGGCAGGAAGAAGAGATGACTCTTAAATCTTCCTAGGACAAGGATGGGAAAATTCTGATGTTTGGCATAAACCCTCTTGAAAATAAATAATAATAATAATGACAACAACAACAACAACAATAACAACAAAAGGAGTTTCACATTCCATCATGCTAATTCTGTTGGTAGATTGGATAGAATTGAAAATGTGCTATGCATTGATCACCAGAAGCATAGAAAAAACTGTATTTGACTCCTTCAGGAGATGCAGATTTCACATTAGTGCTGTCTCTCCATCACCTCTCTCATGACCTGCCTCCCTTCCTTATGGGTCCCTTTCAACTCAGCTTATTCTGTGATGGAGAACACAGGAGGGCTCCTCATCTGCAGCAAGACCAGGAAAGGAAAACTGCTGGGAGCCCCTTGCTTCCCTCTCCATCTCACTGTGCTGATGTTGCTGTATGACCCACAGACCCTCTGCAGACCAAAGAGGCAGCAGAATTCCCCTGCCTGTGCATATTGAATGGAGTAACTTCCTCTTGTGTCTCCTTGGTATTTGCTTGGTTCCCTAGGAGGTGAAACATGAAACATGCTTTTTCAGGTTTCTTTAGTATTTTCTGTCAGTGGGAACAGCTGAAGCACAGGGACGTTGTGGCAGTGGCAATTAATTGCATTCAGGCTTCAATCTCTCATGCATCAGTGTCAGGACCCCCATCTTTTTGCAAGACTAACAGATGGCTTTGCAGAAGACCCAGGCACTGGGGTAAGGAATAATCTACAGAGGTTGCTGCTGGAGGGAAAATAATGTTTTATACATGTCAGGCTGGGGCTGTGGACAAGGAAGACTTGAATTTTATCCTGTAGTTTTATCAGACACAGCAGATGCTGAATGCCAAATTACAGTGCCTGAGAAAAACAGCAAAAAAGTCCCACAAAAAACAACTGGGAAAAGGTTTTGCATTGTGTTTGCTGGTCCCTACAAAAAAAAGTGTGGGTTCTAGGAATGGTTTCAAAAATGCAGAAGTTTGGAGCAAGAGGTAATATCTTTTATTAGAGAAACAGATATCACTAGAAAAAATAGCCAAGCTTTTCTGACAGATACTTTGCTGCTGTATGATTCAGTTATTAATAAATACATTCTTACAATTCGAAAGAGATTGTCCAAGGACATCTGGAAATTTATTTGAATTGTGCCATTACTTGTCATGATGGTTGCTGCTTATAAATATAATCAGGGATGAGATTAGCCCTGCTCTTTAATTGTGGACTGACTTTTTCCAGTAGGAAAGTGTTTCATGGCTGATTATACATGTTCCTTTGCACCAAATGACACCTGCTGTCATAATAGCTTCCATTTTTATTGCAATATAATACAAATTATCTCAAAAGGTTTCATAAATTACTGAAAGATTTACAGGAGGAACAAGGTGTTTTAAAAATCTTATGTAGGAAGCCTGTTTTTGTGACTTATTTTAGAAAGCACTTTTTAATTATTTAATTAGTGTTCCTGAAATTATGGGGAATATCAAAACTTTTTGTTTCTTTGTTTATTGCAAGGAACTAATGAATAGTGAACTAATGAATATTGGGTATCACCTTACCTTCCCAGCAATGGGAAAGATGCAATCCTAAATACTTAGGAGAAAAGAGAGAGCCCACCTTCTCTTCACTCCACAGGTACAAATTTCAAAAAAGTTAAAAAATAAATTAGTTTGGTAAGAAATACCTTTTCACTTAGCCTGACCACCTTTCACTTTCCTGGTCCCTTCTTTTTTTCACTTGTTCATGGATCTTTCCAGGTTTTACAAGACTTTGATGACCCTAGAAGAGGTGAGCAAAATACTTTTGCCTTCCATATGACTTCAATAATAAATCTGTCATACTCTGCCCAATACATCATAAAGAAATGATTAAAAAAAAACCTACAAGCATTTCAGCAGATATTGGCAGTACTGGCATGAATCCAATTTCCCCACGTCTGGACAACTGAGTAACATAAAAGCAGGGTTTATATATGCTCCTGACAATAGCTGAAAGCTCTCCTGGCTCAGCCTGAAGGTTCATGACCCATAAATATTTCTCTCCTGGCAATTGCAAATTTGGCCTCCTGCTATAGTAGAACTTGTAAAAGCTATAGACAGTCTATGGCTCTCCTGGGACCTACAGACTCTCCTTGCAGATTTTATGAGTATCAGTCACAGGCATTATCTCGTAAGACTCACAGGTTACCAGCTGGTCTGGTGTGTAAAAGTGTGGTTTGCAGTGCTGGAGACTGTAAATGCCATGAATTTTTACAATTTCTGTTTACGAGATATGCAAGAAAATTATATTTTCATTCTTTAGAACTCAAAGCTTCTGTTAGCATGGCAAAGATCTAATCTAAGTGTCAACAGGCACATGTAAAAACCAGATTTTACCTACAAAACAGCTGTTTTCACAATGTTTTTACCTTTTTTAAAGGCTTCTAACAGAGCTGGCAGTGTTCTCATGACTCTGGGACGTAATCAAATGTGCTCCTGGCAAGACATGTCTTCCCTTAGTAGTACAGGCACCAACACCCTGGCTTAATGGGAAAAGAGAATATGAAAAAAATGTGGCCTTTTACTAGATCAGGCAGTTTGTTTAAGATTGGTTGGTAGAGCTTTTCAAACACCTGGCTATCAGAAAGGAAGCAAACTTTTCAATATGGGGAGCTTGCTATTCCACATTTCTTGGTGTGCTTGGGGTCTGTTCCTTGCATTCGGTCTTGGCAGATTGAGACTGCAGAGACATCTGTGACTTCAGTGGATTTTTACGTAGGAAATAAAAATCTTAGAGCTCAATTTCTCATTATGCCTCTTACAGATTTCTATTATTAGAAGGCAAATATCTCGGATGTGTTGCCAGCTAGCTATATGCTGGCAATTGTCTCCATTTGATATTCTAGGTTGCTAATATTTTCAGGCTTGGCTTTGGGTATCTTTAGAATCTGCCTCATGAAAAAGAAAAGGCATTATTTCACTATTGGCTTATAAGAATGAATCATTAAATTTGATAAAACAGATGGAGATTGTTTTTCAGATTCATGTCTTGTCCTACATCCTTTCAGAGGAAGACTAAGAACATTTCCACATTCTTCACCTTAGAAAATGTGGCTCTTTCCTCTGTTTGACAGGAAAAGAAGTGAGATGCTGATGTATCCCTCACCCTGCACCCACAAAAGTAATGTTCTTCCCCTGTATGTGCAAAAAAAGATAATGGAAGTCAGGGCAGGGGAATCTGCCACCTGGGGAGACTTTAACAGTTCATGCCTTCCATTCTTATCCAAACCCAGCCTGCTTCTCTCACTCTCAGAAGAGAAAGCACCTTGCAGCTATAGGACCAACACATCTCAAAAGGAAAAACAACCAAATACCAATAATCTAAACTATACAGGAAAACTGTATGGGAAAAAAAATAAAGTCAAGCATGTCTGCTACCTCATCAGCAAGCAATCATCATTGGGATTTTCTGGGAGAGTGAAGGCACTGTCCCAGCTCTTGCCCTGATCTCTGCACTCTCAAAAAAACCCAGGAAAGCATGATGAAGGATATATCACTTGAATATTCCTCAGATCAAGGACCATCAGTCTTGTGACACAAGCAGTGGTCAGAATGAGTGTGCCATGTGCTGAAGGTATCAGGAATGTCACTCAACTTGTGCTGTGCACAAGAGAGTGACACCCTTTTTTCAAAATTATCATTTTAAAAGCAGGCAGCATTTCACAGATCCTCTGTATCTGGCTTAGATTCAGCTCACGTGCAGGAAGCTGAGCTCTCAGGATGCTCTGGGCTGGTACTCCCTGTGCTGCAGCACAGCAGAACCAGGCACCAGACAGCCCCCACGTGTGAGGATGCTGCAGACCACCATTCTCTTCCCCATGCTGACTAGAGGCATGTGGCAGGGCTTGGGGGAGGGTTAAATGAGCTTCTCCCCCAGGGAAAGCATCTCCTCGCTGAGGTAGTAAATCACTGTCTTGCAGTGACACTAATGCATGGAAAATGAACTGCTTGTGGATCTAGTTGGTAAATAATGATTCTGTGGAAACTGTGCTACATGAATGTTTAAAGGAGCAATTTGAGATGTGGAATGTCCCTGTGGCAGCTGCTGTGGCACCTCACCATACCCATAGGGCTCTTGGTGTAAAAGGAGCAGCAAAGGGGGAGCAAATATAATTTCCATTCTAGCAGTAATTCTAGTGCACTGCTTTGCCCAGGGTCACCTGAGAAATCAGAGCATCGATGGATTAAAATAAAGGTAACAAGCTAATTTTGTGACAAAAATGTTTGCCCTCTGTAACTAGGTGCCACTGAGACCTTCCAACCTTCAGTGCTGTTGTGTGCTCCAGGTCTGTTGCCTCTATTATCTCCAGATCAGAGTCTGCATTTCCTCTGTCATTTTCAAACATTTACTGATCCACTCCTAGATAAATCTAATGGGAAATTATGCATCAAGCTCATTAGAAGCATTCTGCTTTTCCCCAGGACACCAAGGAGGTGCCCTAGCAGGAGCAGAAAGTTTTCTGCAGAGATGCATAGGAAGGGGAAGTAATTGCCAGGAAAGAGAATCTATAAAACAAACAGAAGGCTAAACATGGTGCTGCACTGGATGTGGCTTTTCAGAGAAGGAAGTTGTGAAATGGGAGGATATGGATCAGGGACTCTGGACCCCCTTGCTGGGGTGCTGAACCCCCTTGCAGCTCCCATCCAGCATTATTAGATGTCCCCAGGGCTACTGGGAGTGTGATGTGCTGAGCTATGGGGCACTGGCCCCAGGCTGTTTCTGAAACACAAGATACTGTGCACTGCCCAAGGCAGGTTACTACTGACTTCTCTTGAAAAATCTCTAAAGAATTGACGGGTTAAAAAAAAAGAAAGAAAGAAAGAAAGAAAACTAGCTCCTGAAATCTTTGGATTTTGAATCTGAGCCCCTGCAAGTATTGCCAGTGGCTCCTGACCTTTTGAGAGTGTTTATGCCCTGCCTTGTGCCCAGGGCCAGTGTTTGGATGTGGGGATGTGGTTGTTCCTTTGCTTTGCAGTGCTATGTGCACAGCCTTTTGCATTTCTTAGTGTAAATATGGATGTAGCACTGAGTTGCCCAAAGCCTTGTTTAAGCTGTTTCTCTTTAGCCTTGACATAAAACCAAGCAATTAATTTGTTAGCTAAGATGGAGCTGATAGACTAGGAGCTCTTTCACAATGTTGTCACATCTGCTAAGCCCCAGACAATGAAAGGGGTGGTGGACCTGGTGGTCTGCAGAAGAGCAGATGTCCCTGGTTTCTTGTGTGAGACCTTTGTCATCAGTGATGTTTAGCTTTCCCTGAATATCTTTCAGGTCTAGGGTTGTGTCAGGAATATTCTGCTCCTCTCAGTCCTTCTGCATGTACTTTGGGCTGTTAAGTTTTGTGTGGAACTGAGGATGTTGTAATGAGTGCACGGAGGATAGATGCACTGAGAGAGAGCCAGGTTTATCAGTCTGGAAAGCTGTAGGTAGCAGAACAGGTATCCAAGGGACAACTGGCTTTTTGGGTTCTGCTGTGTGGGGAAGAGCTGTGAAGTCCAATACACCTGCAAAGCCTGCACAGATTACAATGATAACACAGATAATTAGTGCAAGTCCTTGCTTCTGGTAGTGCTTAGTAATGAAAATGTGTCACTGTGTACTAATAGCACCTAATAAATAAATAACAGAAGGGGTTTTAATAGTAGACTATGGACATCTGAATTATAATCTGAAAATAGCTTATACCCTGTTTCTGTGGAACATCTACTGTCCACACATGTCAGAGGATGAGTGGAATATATAATTTTTTTAGCTCTTTATCCTTGCTGGAGGCATGAGCAAACACAGTGAGCCTCCTAATGCATTTAGCAGCAGACATTTGGCATAATTGACCAAGGACATGTATCCTGTAAAGCAGAACAATTTAGATGAAAAAAGGGTGGGAAAATACCAGCCAAATAAAGAAAAATGTCATGTTTTGGTGTACTGAGGAGGGATGTATGCCTGAAAAGGTTTATTAGGCTTTTCTCTTTGAAGTCACAATCTTTGTGCTTGTTCTTCATATCCTTCAGAGATGCAGATGCACCTGGCTGCAGAAGAAGTCACATCTCCTGAGCATTGTTTTTGACATTGCTTTAGCAGTGCAAGAGGCAAAGATGCTTCATCTGGTGTGGCATTGAAAGGTCCCTGGCTCTAAACAGTTCTGGGAATACCCTCCTACTCCTCAAATCCTCTGTGTTTCTAGGGTAAAAAAGTGCTCCACAGCTCTGGCCTGCTTCTGTGCCCCAATCCTTTCAATGGAAACCACAGTGGGAGTGGTGGGTTGAATTGCCCAGGTAGGGGTCAGAATATAATGAAGGGTGTGCTAAGACCTGGCAAACTGAAAACATTTCTAATCTCCCATTTTAGAAACAGCATAACAATGCCCAGCACTCTCTCCCCTAGTTTAGGAAATAAATCTCGGTTAAAGACGCTGCTGATGTGGTTTTGAGATGTTGCAGCTCCAACTGGAGCTAAGTGAAAGCCTGTTCTGCATCTTTCAGAGACTGGCACCAGCCCTCTGGGAGACTTTGCCATGCAGAGATCTGCTCTCTGCTGCTGCTGCTGCTGCTGCTGGCTCTCGGGGGGAGTTCCCAAGGCCAGTGCCGTAGCAATGGCACTGCCCCACACGTGATGACAAGTCCATTGCTCCCAGGACAGAAATTGAAATAATCCAACCTTGCCCACTTTTCCTAGCCATCTTCAGCATAGGTCCAAAGTTCTCCTGTGCTGCAGCTTAACCCTGAGGCTGAACCTCCTGCTGTGGTATAACCTGGAGCAGCCAGGCAGAACCAGCCAGCAGCAGTCCAGCCCCTGCCTCAAGCTGATGTTTTGAGTTCATTTTGATTTTTAAATGTTTCTGTAGCTGCAGCCATTGCTTTATGTGAATTATCATGTTGGACAAATAGACAATTAAATATTTCCCAGGTATGACATGCCAGTATTATACAATCTGTAATATTCAGTAATTGTGACTAATGCCTTGTTGACAGAAGGTAGGTTCAAGATTTTCCACTTTCCTTCAGGGGAGAGAGCTTTCTTAAGCCAGTTTTAATTTAGTATTATTAAATTATTAATGTTGGAAGAGACCTAGAAGATCATCTAGTACAACCTTCAACCTTTTGAACTCGTAATAGGCTGCAAAAAAAAAAAAAAAGGATCTTGCCTTGCAGGGTGTGGGAACAGTACAGGAATATATATCATAATGGCCTCAAAGGAAAACAGTGGCTTCTCTCTGTTAAATCAGGCAGTACAGTAGCATACCAGCAATAATCAAGGGACTCATTCTCCAACTAAAGACATGAAAATATAATATCATGTTGTGATTGTTTGCAATTAGTCACAGATGCTAATCTGTGATCACTTGCTCTGCCATTATTTTTCCATGAATAAACTAAGAAATGCATTTTAAAGTAAAATGAGCCAAAGGCCTAGAATTTTAGGTTAGATTTGATACAACTTCTGCTTTCATAGATTTTATCAAGAACTATTCACTAAGGGAAATAATTATGAATTTCTTGAGTATAATACACACTTTGCATATGCATATGATATAGTTTATACCCTGCCAAATGCAGATATTCTGAGTTTAACTTTAGGCTTCCTTTGTAGTCAGCAGGGAGAAGTAGACAACTTGCCTGAGCATCCATAGATGTCTGGCTCGGGGGAAGATCAATCCCATAAAAACAAGATTTCACACTTTCTCTTCATTTCTCTGTATGAAGGGAGCTTGAGCCTATCTGAGATAGAGAGATGTATGTTGCATACAGATAAATAAAAATGAGATTAATCTAAGGAAGTACACAATTATAATAGTTTGAATTTGTTGGAATACCCTGTCCTGACTTACACCACTGGAGAAATCTCCAGCAGTCATATTTTATGGGGAGCTCACAAGAACAAGCACAATAGGATACGGTTTCCTACAGAACCTGGGCACTTAGCTGCCCAGCCTGACCTGCTCCTGTGGCCACCAAGGCAGGACATCAAGGCTGTAACAAAGCACACTGCTAGGAACGGTCACCTACGAGGAACAAATATTTGCAGGGGAGGTCACCTCACCCAACTCAGAGTCTAAGCCCATTGCCTAAATCTAATCTGGCCCCACCAATGAATTCCTAAGGCAAATTAAAGGGAATGCACTTCCAGCAGGGACTGCTTTTATCCGAAGAGAAGTGGAAGGAGAGTCCACTGGTGATGCCTGTTGGTGCCCATCAGGCACATAGAGACATCCCATGGCCAGCATCCAGGCGTGTGCAGTGAAGTAATTCAGATGTTTGTAGATGACTTGGAAACTTCACAAACAGGTACAGTTTTGAGACCAAGTTCTTATATCCTGAGTCCAGATGCTTCTCTTGTTGTTAAGATAATGATGCAAGTTAACAGGAGTAAGGTGGAGGAAACCAGTTCCCTGATTGAGTGGAACAGCTCAGCCTGAGTGTGTTGAGCAGCATGGTGTGATTGCCATTTTCATCATCTTTCCCATCCTCCTTCATGGGCAGGCTATTGAAAACCCTCATGCTCTGTGCTGCTTCCCTTCAGCTCATGATAAACATGATTTTTTGTGGGGCAGTGAGCACATTTATCTTTATCCTTAAGAATATGAAGTTGTTATGGATAAAGTATTTCACTGTATAGTTTCCTGACTGATAAAATGTCACCCCTAAGATTAAGATCACACATCCCTGCTGCATTGGCACAGAAAGTCAATACTGACAAACATAACATTAGATCATTGTTGCAGGGGATGAAACCTTCCATGTGGATGGGAAAGACTGGATGGTGTCAGTGGTTTTTTTAAAAACTAACTTTTAAATTGATTACCAGTTTCTCTAGACAATAGTTTGTCATCATTGCTTAACATTATAGAAAGAACCGCCTGTATTTGCCTTTAGGTGCTGTGGTTTAAAGGAGAAGTAAATAGGTATGTGAGAGAACAAAATAGGATTCATGACTGCTATATATCCTACATATGAATCAAAGGTGGTTTTTTGTCCTTCCATTGTGTACTGTCCTTCACCTCCCCCTCACCTCCACTAATCTGGAATGTCTGGTAGAGAATATCCATCTTTAGATTTAAAAGCGGGGGAGAAAGCAAAAACCCCACCTTTTCCTTTATTTTCTGCATTTTTACATTAAGAACTGCTCATCTGTACTTCATTTAGAAGAAGTTATTTATGTTTGGTGAGATTCCATCAAGCTGTCCATATGATTTTTCACCTGAACAAAATGTAGCTCTTCTAACATTATTGTGATGGCCAGCCTTGGTGAAATACTTCATTATCCCCTATGTACCAGTTGTATGGACATTTTTCTCTTGGTTTGAATGTTCTGATATTTTTCAAGAGTAGTTTCCTAAATTAACGGCAGTGTCTTGGATGCAGAGGGACTGCTGGAGCAGGGTTATATTAGTGAATGATATCATAGGCAGGGCTTAAAAGCCTTCAGGATACAAATTGCTGGTAGCAACCAGGACAGATTGTGTGTCCTGAAGAATAGCATTCCTGTGGGCTCTGACTGTTGGTCTGAAGAAATAACTTGAGAGAGCAGTGATGAAGCAAATATCTTGCCTCTGGTCATGTTTCCTTCAGGCATGAAGTATCAGAGCATAGTGTTAATGCAACATTTCTGCTTCTGGCACCTCAACTAATTTGAGCAGGATCAACACCAGCATCTCCTCACCTCACCCCATTTTGCAGGACCATATAACCACAGACCTATACTCACTCCCCAGCAGCATCAGAGGTTTTAGGTCTAGTGCCTGGTTAGGAAGCTGTACCATGACCACCTGTCAGATATGCCAGTGGCCACCTCTCATCTGGAGGATTTCACACGCCAACCTCTACTAGTCCAAGAAAGTGCAAATATTTGTATGACTGCTAAGAATTATGACTTGCATGTTTGCAAAAATATTTGTTACCAAACTTGCATGGTTGCTAACATTCTGAAAAACTGCTTCGCAAATTGGCTTTACCCCACTCATGTCAACCTTGCATGACCTGTTGGTCACAGTCTGTGGTCAAAGTGTGGGTCACTCGTCAAGGCTAGTGAGTCTCCATTTGCTAGTCTAATGATGAAGTGATGGTTCCAGTGATGGTTTGCCTGAACTATGAGCTTTTGGGACAGACAGTTTCTTGCCCTGGGCACAGTCTGTGAGGCAGCAGAGAAAGGCTACACCAAGGGAAGGGAGTGGGGCAAAGAGAAAGGAGAAAATACAGCAAAGTGGAGCAAGACAAAGAGCAGAGGGATATCTGGGGCAAACCACAGAAGGAAAAGGGCAGAATAAGAAAATAGCTTGGAGGAAGCTGTAGAGAAGAGATAGAGGTAGATATGAGATTTGTGCAAGACAATTAACCAAGCACAATGCTGTTAATTCTGAGTCTTCAGTGCCTTCAGTACTTCTGTGTGTTGGGCATCACTGCTGGACTCTGGGGATGGGGCCAGTGTTGTTTTATTTTCCCAAAGGCCATTTTACTTTCTGACTTTCTCTCTTCTCCCTCCAGATTTTTAATAGGCCAAGAATCACTGTTGATTAATGGACAGGATGGAAGGTGGAGGACCTTTATAGGCTATTAACCTTAACAAGACCAATAACTAAGTGATAAACCCATGCATGTTCTTTTGCAGAACAGAGAGCCTGAAAGCTGCCTTGTATTTCACTTGTGGCAGAGATGGATTTGTGAGCCGCATCAACATGAAATAGCTCCAGCCAGGTGGGTCAGGAGTAAATCTGTACAGTGCAACATCCCTTACAGCCGCACTAGCCTGAACACAAACTGGCTGGAGGAGAAAAAGTGAACCATAGACACTGGTAGTTACATAAAGGGAAATTTCCCCTGGTTGGTTAAAACTCTTAGCTAAAAATGCCACCCATTTGCAATTCATACAGACAACCTAGTCTGAGGTATATTATTAGCAACACCCATATCCTAGTCCATGTTACTGCAAGGGCTCCTTGCTTAATGAGGGTCAAACAGTCACAGGGGTTAGCATCATTCTAATTATGCACAAAGTCATTCTATTTCTATTTATTTGCACAGATTGACAGGTTTTGAAAGTCTTGCATTTGTGGCAGGAATTGGGATGTGTCATTAGTATGGAAATAAAACCCTGACAAAATCAGACTTTTCATTACATGTGTACTTCTATGTGCTCTGGTGGATTCTTTGACATATATAAGGGCAGTTTTTGCTTTTGTATTTAAATAGTTCTTACTGCCATCAAAGAAATATGTTTATCTGCTATTGAAAACATAATGTAATTTACTCTGTAGGAAGCAGGAAAACATGAATATTCTCAAATTTTAATTATGAATTTGGCATGGGAAGAATAAGCAATAGTGTGTGGCTGGACATTAGAGCTCTTTCTCTACTAGGCACTGTTTGGTGTTGCAGTAGGTTTGTAAACCCTGACCATATAAACAACAGGGCAACCCAGACCCTACCAGGGAAGGGTTGGGGTCCTGCTTCACATTTCTCCCTCAAGGGCCAGGGGGCATTCTGTGTCTACACCCCAGACATCCCAGTCCAGGAGCGTTTTCAAGCCACTGAGCCTGCTTCCCAATTTCCAGACTTAAAGGGTCTGTGGCCGAAGCCTGCCCTCTCCCTCACAGGTATAGGTTCATAGTCATTGGTCTACTCTGAAAGGCTGTGCTTCTGCAAAGAAATTTTGGATTAATTTGCAGGGTTATGTGAGGTGATGAGCAGTATAATCCATGGTAGATCCTGCAGATGAAGGGCTTTCTATTATATGGAGTTAAATAAGCTTAATCAAAGTAATTAAATAAATTAAATAGCTTATAACACCTCGTGAACTTTCTTTCCAGTTCACATTGTGACACTTGGAAGGCATTACATGCTTCCTATGCGGAGGTCATCTTAAAACTGGTGAGAAATCAGAGCAGTTGTGAAAATGGCATACAGAAAATCATCCCTGTTATACAGTGATGGATTTGATCCCCTTGAGAGACTGTGTAATGTGGCTGACACGTCCCAAGCACAGGTTGTTCTGACCTCCCTTGTAAATCTTGTAGCCTCTGTTCCCTTCAAGGTGCTTGCACGAGCTTGATGTGCCATGTTCTATCAGTACAAGAGCTGCTTTCCTGCACCAGGGCCATCTGTTTCCTAATGATTATGTCCAGTCTGGGTTAGTCTGCTCTCTCCTGACACGAAATCTGCATGCTTCCCAAAGATAGTTTCTTGGCTACTGTACTGATGGCCAGCCCCGTGGAATCCAGGCTAGCTGCCTGCTGGGAAGCCTTGAGAGCTGGGTTTGGAGCACCTTTTGCATCCTGTGCTGCAGGGACCTGCACTACTTGAGTTGTGTTAAGAGAGAAAAATTTGCTTTTCTCTCTTATCTTTCCCAGTCTGCAGATCCAGACCTTACAGTGCTCTGAAACAAGACACTCCCCTATTCCCCTATTTCTGAGTTTAGGGAAAAAATTACATCTACATGCCAAATTTGCTTTTACTTCAAAGTCCTTATTTGCCATGCTTATTACCACTGGTTAATACATCATGATGGGCTGGAGATATATTGCTGTCAGTCCCCTGCTCAGGTGATATCCTCTCCCCATGGGATAGATAATATGGCTAAGAGTCACACTTTATCCTCATGTTTTCTTGTGTGATTGTCTTTAAAACCACCCATTCTATAAGGAGAGAGAGAAGCAGCTTGTCCCCTGCCTGTGACCTGCATGGCACTCAGGTGAGCAAGGTGAGCAGGGACCGCAGAGTCATGCGTTTAATTAAGATGATTTGCTTTCAACTAAAATCTCACCAAACTGGAATGCATAAATTAGAGCAAGTTCTTTTAAGCTCCAGATATAGTTTGCTTTTGGGTAAATCTAGCATAAGAAAAAAATGAAGGTGAACTGGCCAAGCCTTGGGCAGAACCAGATGAACATGTGCAGGTAAAGCGCAAAGGTCATCTTCTTTTGTTTTCTTCTTCTTCCAGCCTGCAGATGAACTGCTCAGCCCAGGATCTTTCCATGGTTCAGTGAGGAGAAATGGCCACTTTTTTGCATATGGTTTGTCAGGTCAGTATGGATATTTGTTCTGGGAGAGGATGAATCAGCCACCACCTGTGTGCCTGTGAAAGCACTGTTGGGCGATGAGCTCAGACGTGCACTAAGGACTGAAGGAAACCTACCCACTGTGCACCAGACCTGTCCGGTAAAGACAATTTCTGGAACTGCCCGAATTCCTAGATTTGTTTATCATTTCATGGTAAACTCTGTTCAGTTCTCATCTTCCTCTGGCAACTATGCAAAAAATGTTTGGTTTGGGGTTTTTTACTGTTTTTTAAATTATTATTATTATTATTATTAAATTGTCTTCATTCTATCATAAAGTGCTTGGTGAAGTGTTGGATTCAGATGTTGCAAAGCCTCATGTACTGCCTCCTTAATTGTACTCTTAACTTATGATGCTTTATTTTTCCAGAGATCTTATTTTTGACACTGCAAACGCCTAAACGTCTTTTTTAGCAGAAGAAAAAATACTTTTGATATTTAGGGATTTTTATTCCCCCACCAATCCATTCTGTTTATGCTCTAAGAGTTTAACCCTCTAAGTAAATGAAACAAACCACATTATCTTATTTGTGGTTTTGCATTTGGTTCTTGCATTTTTGGGATCTAAAAATACTTGCTTCTGAAGTATAGTGCAATTCAAAGAAGAAGAGAAATACAGGAGCAATATACCCTGCACTTCCCGATTGCCCTGGCATTTCAGCTACCTATCCCTGTGGGTGTTGAACTCCCCTTTGCTAACTCCCATTTGCACATTTAATAAAACACTTAGGATTACTCCAAAGAAGGCTGAGCATAATTTGGTGTGCAGAGAATTTTCCAAGCATGATAATCCAGTCTCATTCACATCTGTGTTTGCTAATGGAGAGACCTTTTGTGCCCTACATGATGCTGCTTGCCATGAGCGCTATTTCTTCCAGACATTTTTGCTCCTGATTTAAGGTCATCCTTATATTACTTGTTGAGTTTTAGTCCATTTCCCCCTCTTTGAAAAAGAAATACAGCAGAGCATCCGAGGCAACTTTTAAGAGAGCTTTTGCTACATCTAGTGGCAGAGTCTTTGAAGTGCCTGGAAAAAAGGCAGTTTGGGAAAAAAGCCAATCTCCATTTAGAACCCTTATTATTTTGTTCATCACAGAATATTCTGAGTTGGAAGGGACCCACAAGGATCATCAAGTCCAACTGTTAAATGAATGGCCCATTGTAATGGAACCTGATGTGCTTTCATATTGCGTTCTGTTTACTTTGTCTTTTATAGCAAAGCTTTTCTATTACTGCCTGGCGTGGCTTTTCGCAGTTCTGGCTGCTGTCTGAGACAGAACTGGTCTGCACTTTTCTGTGATTTTGATTCAAACTGAATTGTTATGGAATAAAAAAGATAGATTGGTGTGTGTGTGTGTGTGTGTGTGTGTGTGTGTGTGTGAGATCCCAGACCCCTGCAGCTGTCATACTCCCCACATACAGTGCTTGTATCACCCAGGAGCACTGTGAGCTAAGCCCAATGAAGGAAGTTTTTCACCAACCCTGCCCAGCACTTGGGCCACTGCCTACAGACTGCCATGGACAGTGTTGTGTACCTCAGGGGGAATGGGGAAGAACAGAAGCATGACTGTATGCTTACATCAAGGATGCTCAGACATAAATACCTGGATTGCTGTTGTTTCAATCCTTTTTGTTAGGTGAGGTGTGGAACACACACAAAGGGACTTAGAACCACCTGGGATTCACTGGAGAAATGAAAATGTAGACTCAAACCCCACAAGGCTGGGGTGTGGATAGGTCCTTGCCAAATGCTTGCAGGAGAGGAGCTCCTGCAGTGGTAACAGCAGTTATTCTTGCCAACTCTAGAATAGTCTATTTTCTGAGGGACTGTCTAACCTGCTTTGCACAATTCCAGTGCAAACTGGATGGATCCTAGGCAGAACAAGACATCCTCATGGTTGCAAACCAGATGGGAGCAGGTTAGGTTGCTACTGCCCATGCAGCAATAAGAACTATGGACAAGGAGGTTTGGATCATGATGGTGATATTGACAAATTAATGCAAACCAGAGCTGATTACAAACATACTAAAAAAAAACAGCACTGATGTGTTAAAAGTGGCTGATCCAGGTTTAAAAATCTGGATGAAAGTCACACATGTTTTGGGTTGAGAAGCGGTTGTGTAAAAAAAGTATTATCAAACTCTATCAACCTGCTTTATCCAGACAAGGAGTGGTGCCTTACACTGGGAATTGGGTCTTTGTGGTGGGAAAGAGAGGAGGACCTGCTTACCCAGCTTCATCCAGAGCTATGACAGGAGAGGGTGGTTTGACAGCCTGGCTGCTTTTGCTCTGGTATATAGTTTGCTTCTCCTGCGTGGAACTTAATTTGTATGGCCTCATTAAGGTTCCTTTGCAGCATCCTTCTTTGGCTTTGCATGTTGGAGGACTTCACCCTCCTCAGATGAATAACCATGAGAGACAGATAGACTTGGGGCAAATTAAGGAGGGTGGGATACTCACGAAAATGAGGATAAGTCAGCATCAAACATGGAGCTGGGGGGTGCAGGTGGGTTTCCCCAGGTGTCTTCCCCATATGTGACAGAGCAGTGATTCTTTGGTGCTGGAAAGAAGCTCCCTTCATAGTTATAAAAAGAAACTGGCACTTTTAGAGCACAGCATCCAGCGGAAGGGCAAAAAAAGGGCACCACCTATGAACGGAACCCAGAGTGACAACTCAGCCACTGTCAGAGGCTGAAGAACAGCAAGACAACTTTCACCCCGGCTGCATTGCAGTAAGGGGGAGCTCCCATTTTGCAAGCAGCATCCAGCTGCACAAGCAAAATTACCTCATGGGCTAATTTTAGACACACTGGTGGTGAGCCTGGTGGCAGAGGTTGCAATATCAGTCTGAAAGGCATACACACAGAATGAGGTAGGAACAATGTAAGACCTTGGAGGAGAGTTTAAATTAAAATATTAAAAGTAAGAACTTCTGCAGGATCGTATGCAAGAAATGTAGAAGATGCTCAAAGTAAATGAGTTGTGCACTATCACAGAATCACAGAAACAGAATACTTTTAGTGGAAAGGGACCCTAAGGTCATCTAGTTCCAGCTCCCCTGCCATGGGCAGGGACACCTTTCACTGGAAGGTTCATTAGCATCCCAGCATGAACTGGGGGATGGTACAGATGGGGAGGTATTTCCATCTCAAGGTGTTACTTGCTCTCATGAAATAACAGGAAAATTAAGAATAATTTCAATTTCAATAGTTTGTTCTTGAATTTGTTTCAGTTAAAAAAAAAAAAAAATCCTTGATGGAAGGAATATCCATCTCTGTTATTTACCACTGTTGTGAAACCACAGGAGCAGAAAAAGATCTGTAACTTTCTTGTTACAGATGATGATTGGAGAAGATAAGGTTTCTAGTATCAGGAATTATTTGTATGTGGCAAGCTCCATCTGTTTCCATAATATATGGTGGGAATCACTCCATCACTCTTGGAGCTGTTCAATCAGCCCCACGCTGGGCAGCCTCTCTGATGCCTGGAGTTCAGTCCAATGCAGAGAGATTGGCCATAGATAACATGTTGTCAGAGTACTCTGAGCAGCATTACAATTTTATTTTTTTTAGAAGCAGACATGAAATAATTCAATAGCTCTCACAAGCAAAAAGGAAAACAAACAAAACAGGACATTAAAAAACATGAGAGTTTTTCCCTCTCTATTTTGAGTCAGCTTCCTTCAAGTACATGAAAATTGGCAGAAGCTGCATTTTTTTAATGATAGTTTGTGTTTCATTTCTGCACATGAAAGACAAGGAGCAGATATGTCTCCTCTGGAAACAAAGCTTACTTTGACTTGTCAAATACCAATCACTATTTTAAAAATGTCACTCTATTTCCTGCCTCTGCCCTGGGCTATGGCGGATGGCCACAGGTGAAAAAAAGATAACCAGTTTCTCAAGTCTCTCGATAAGCGCAGGAGATTGAACACATCTGGCTTAAAAAGGGTTCCCAGCTTCTTCCCTGAGCAGCAGGAGCAGTTTCCCCACTGCCTCGCAATTCCCTCTCTCTGTGCACAGCTGCTGCCCAGGCAGAGAGCAGCAGGCAGCACTTCTCACCTCCGTGGGCTCCAAACCTCAAAACAAGCCTGGGCAGCGAGGCTGTAAAAACACAGCTGCCTGAACAGGAAGAAAGGAGGCATTTCATAGTAAAGATAAACCCTTTTGTCCACTCCTTCCTAAGCTCAGAAGCTGCAAATTCTTGGCTGGCTGGGCACTAGGACTTTGCTATGTTATACAAAGGTTTTACCAGGTATTCCGGCAGTGATTAGGAAAACACTTGTTTTTACTTAAAACTTTGTTCACTTGCTTCGGTGGCCATTCAAATGTGATTAAAAACTTTATCAGAAAGGCATAAGCATAGGAAAAATAAAAATAATAGCAGCTTGTGGGGTGGCAAGAGGTGGAGTTATTCAGGTTTACTTTCTAAACGTTAGGAAGCTACAAATAGAAAATAAGAGAACACAGAGGTAATATATTTTTAAGTTACACTGAGTCCTGTAAAAAGTCAAACATCATTTTTAAGATGCAGTAGAGGGACAGTATCTATCCATTGCAGCTCTTCAGTGCTTTTTCGCTAGAGGTAAGTTCATCTTAGTTCATCTTATTCATCACAAATATAGAATATGAAAATGATGCATTTTAAGATTAAAATATACACTTCAATAATTCTTAAATTCCCTTTGGCTTTTACAATGCCTTAAAACTCTGAAATACAACAGGGCCGTATCAGACCCAGTCCTTCATACAGAGAATCACTTTTGGTCCAGCTGTACCATCATAGGGGCAGACTGACATCTTTTCATCAGTCTGACTTCTGGCATTTCCTAACTTCTGAGTGCTTGAACATTTCAACCTTAGCTGTCCTCCTGGCATAAATGTTCTTACACACAAAACGCCATAACTTTTTATGAATGTGGTGATCCCCCAGAGACATCTATAAGACTAATGACTATGTAGGTACACAAGAGGCCTCAAGAACTGTCTCAGCAGAAGTCCAGAGGAAGGTTGGCTCGTGTTCAAGCTAAGGACAAGCATTTTCCTGTCCCTTAACACATGCAGTCACATATGTTCTTAATGTGCTTAAAACAAAATAAAGTAACCTGAAGTTACACCAGGCTTAGTTTGGGTGTTAGGAAAGATTTCTGCCCTGAAAGAGTTGTCAAGTATTGGAACAGGCTGTCCAGGGAAGTTGTGAAAGTCACCATCCTTGGAGGTATTTAAAAGCTGTGTAGCTGTGGCACTTTTTTTGTGGGAGATGATTTAGTGGTGGACTTGGAAGTGCTGGGTTATTGGTTAAACTCAATGATCTTAGAGGTCTTTTCCAGCCTAAATATCTCCCTGGTTCTATGATTCATGGCCACAAGGCAGAACATCACCTCATGTCCCAGGCAGCTGACATTTTTGCCTGTTAGTTTGCATGTAGCCCTGGAGACACGTGGCCTTATCCAGCCATTCTCTGGGCAGTGTCATCATCTGGAGACTTGAGGCAGACTGTGAATGAAGATGAATGCTGCAAGGAAATCAGAAGAAACTGGTCTCCCTGGGGAACAGGTTAAGAAAGAAATTTGCATAACTCATATGGTTTATCTATCTTTTTCAATATTAAGGGATTTTAAAAAATTATGTCTGGTAATGTTTTTGCCTTATTAACAATATTACTTAACCTAGAGCTCAGGTTATTATTAGCAATTTTATATTCTGCAGCTGGTAGCTTTCTTGACTGTTATTATTAGCATTTTAATTTCAAAATCCTTTGAGATAATCAGAGATGCAGGGAAAGGCATCTGGAATTTCCTTATATCCCTTGAGGGAGGTTCTGGATTGCTCATTTATGTTTCAATTGCTATTTTAGAGTTGTTTATTTCTAGATGTCTTCTTACAAGCCTATTCCCATGTCATGAAGTCATTCTTATAGACAATCCAGACACGGTGATCCAGCACAAACCAGGTCTGCTCAAGTGTTTAGTACTGTGATTAAGAGACAGAGAAATAGCACAGCCATTTATACATATGTAAAGCCTTAGTATCCAAACAGGCTTTTCCAGGAGCAGTGACATTAAGAAGGGCTGGCTTCCCTGGAGGAAGTTCCTTCACAGTCAATTCAGTGGAGTGACTCCTAGAGGAATCACATGAATTTCCACCAAACTCTTCCTACATGTACCTGATTATGTGTCTGGGAACACAAGGAATTTGTCTGCATGAAGAAATGTCTTACAGCGTTAGAGCTTGGATCATAAAATGGGCCCGCCAATGGAATAAAGATCTGACATACCAGTTTATTTTTTTATTTCTCAAGGTATCATTTTGAATCACCATCAAAGGTTTTCAGATGGTATTTCATGCGTTTTAGATCCATCTATTCCCAGTGCGCCAGGATTTTTTCCTGTGGGTTGAGCCTCCATTTTTTCATACAACTACAGATTTTTTCCCTCTGAGGTACAGCCTCTTCCTTCCCCATTGTCTTTCTGACAGTGAAGCAAATATCAGAAGAAATCCTGATGTTTTTTTCCTCAATGTCCAGACCATTGAAAACAGGTCAAACACTCTCTGTTCATTTCATTTCTCAAATTAATTAATTTTCACCCCTGCTCCTTAGATGATCTGTGCTGGTTTTGCTGGATGCAAAGAATCAGTGAGAAAGGAAGCTATGTGGCAGCCCCAGTGCACTTCAGAGAAATTGTGAAATGGCTTCAAGACTGAAATAGCAGCAGCTATTTCAGATCAGGAGCTTTATTAGCTGAATAAGTCAAGGGATTTATTTTGTTCTTTCACAGCAGCTCCAACAAATTTGGTTTTCCAGTCTAAGACTTTTCAGATCTGATGGAACAACTAAACTTCAACTCTGCAATGTTTTTATCCATCAGCAAAATGTCCAGACTGATCGTATAGAAACACTTCTTAGCCTGGTAGAAACACTGTCAGGAGAAATATATGTCTGAGAGGTGTGTTTGGCATCAATTAACTGATCTTGATTTGATACACGAAAGTGAAGCATTTGTCCAGAAAGGTGATAGCACCTTTATTTGTCAACTAGATATAAAAGCCCAAAGATGTGCCATTTTGTATGTATGGATAATTATGAATGGTGGGGATGCTGAACAAGATTATTGCTTTTTGAATGATAAAGTGTAAGGTTAAATTATGGGAGTTTTTAAACGAGAAGGCAAGAGGATTTATGACACATAAAATTTATGACACATATTATTCTAAAATAATAGCAAATGCTAGAAAAAAGTTAAAGCTTAATAGATCAACCACAATAGTTTAGAATGCTTGGAAAAGAGTATACAATGGGCAGGGAATAGGACCTAGAAAATGTGATGGGGTCAAAGAGCAATTTGTTGAACCTCTCCCCTAGGTGATGTTCCTGGGTGCTCTGCCAGCTGCTTCCTGCCAGGCACCTGCAAGATGACAGAGCTGCTCTGGATTGAGTACCCAGAAGGATCCATCCCTTGGTCCTTGTGTAGCTGCCCCTGCTGGGGAATCAACATGAGAGGAGATGCAGGTATCTGCAGGTGTGTGGTGGCCCTGTGCTTTTGCTTCCAGAGGCTTCCAAGGCACAAGTTTGGGACTGGCAGACACAGGACAGGGCTTGCAGAGAACTCTGGTCTTGGGGAATGGTGGCTGCAGGGCTGGTGGGGCTCCACATGCCAGCTGAGCCCCTGGAGATACCCCAAACTGTCACTGGAGCTCAGAGAACAGGTCAGCTGGAGATGCTTGCCTACATGCTGAACCACCTAGCTGACTCCCTGTGCTGGGCTTGGCTGAGAAACAGATAATTTCCTCCACAGCAGCCCAGACAGTGCTGAGTTTTGGATTTGTGACTAATACAGTGCTGATAACACACCGTGATAACACAGTGTTTTGGCTGTTGCTGAGCAGCACTTGTGCAACATTTCATTTTTATTTGTCCCACTCTGCCCCACCAGCAAGTAGGCTGGAGGTTGGCAAGAAGCTGGGAGGAAGCACAGCTTGGACAGCTGAGCCAGGCTGGCCAAAGGGTTATTTCCTGCCTTACAGCAGTAACAGCTCAAGGGAAGGAGGACAAAGGGGTGACATTGGTGGTTATGGCATGTGTCTTCTCAACTAACCTTTGCATGTCCTGAAGCCGTGGTTTCCAGGAGGGGGAAAACCATCAGTTGCTGAAGGGATAAAGTGAACAAATTCCTCTTTTTGCTTTGCTTGAGTGGGCAGTTTTTGCTTACCCTACTGAACCACCCTGATCTGGATGCCTTCCTCCCATCTTTTCCCCATTATGTGGCAGAGGGGAGACCCAGCAGATGTGTTGGTGTTTGGCTGCTGGTTAAGGTCAACCCGCCATAACCCCACTCCCTGGCCTTGGGGACAATTTCAGTGAGGATGGTTGGGAACTGAGTCTCTTAAAAGCAAAATCTGGGCAATAGGTAATTGCTGCTTTATTTCACCAGAACTAGCAACCTTTTCTTGGAAGTTCTCCTCAAGGGAGAATGCTGAAGTTGAACTGCTACATGATTCTGTTGTTTTTTCTTCTTTTCTTTATAGTTGCATTTTCAGAATAAAAGATAATTGACCACCAGAACACTTCTTGCCTTCTAAGATGGCCATTCCCTGCTGCTCCAGTGCTGTAGGACATGGGGCACTGTTGAAGGCACCTGAGGTCCACATGCTGCAGCATGGTCTGGAGACAAGATTTGCACATGCCAAACCATAATACACAATTTCCTGATCATCATACCAGCAATCTGTGAACCTGTTTGGTACAAGAACTATCTGCATATTGTGTTCATGCCTAATGTTAAGCTCAAGAAAGGTGCTGAATAATCTGTGTATTCAAAGAAAATGCCACAAGAAATGAGTGATCACAGCAAGAAAACCCAAAATGTTATTGCCTTAGGCACTGTGGAAGAGATTAGATAGAAAACAAAAGAAGATGGTTTGACATCCAAACAGGTATTTAAATTCTGTCCAGTATATGGTACCCCAGAGGGCCTATTTCTTGCCTTTAATTATAAAGGTGTTAGACGAGTTCTTCAGAAACAAATGCCATATTGCAATCCCTTAAATTCAGATGAGATGTCTGACTACTGATATTAAGACTATCGCTCAAGGGGGTCCAGGGAGGTTATCAGCATCTGGAAGACTTTCTTCTTAACCTGTGTTCACCCTATGTTTGGTTACATTTTCTGAGCAGCTAGGTGTCCTCCTGAGCTTAATGATCTGGAAGAGAATGGGCTGTTCTTGTAATTTTAGCAAATTAAATTACTTACAAACTTTGTTGTCAGAGGAAACATGGAAACCTAGAAGGATATAGAAGAAAAAGAGCTCATCTAAAGTTACAGAAAAGAGGCAATTTAAAGTGGAAGCAAAAGGAGAAAAAGGTGGAAAATAATAATAAAAAACCCTAAAATGAAATGGGGAGGCAAAAAAAGATGGTTAGAAAGTTTAATTAATTCTGACTCGAAAGTGAAGAAGAAATGAAAAATGAAACAAAGAGCAGAACTGGCATGAGAGAGAGAGAGAGAAGAAGAAAGATGCTGGGGAGAAAGAAGCTCAGTAAATTAACCAATATATGCTGCAGAGAAATCCTTTCAGCAAGCTCAGAGAATCTGTCTCCATTAAAGTTTCATAGTGAAGGCTCAGAGGGATTTTCAATATTTAAAAAGTGTTTTTGAAGGTAGCCAAGGGAAGATGCACTGGTAACTCTTAAAAGGCTAATGCATTAAATTTTATTGTGTCTTCAAATAGCATAGGACAGTGTCTAACTCTTGGTTCCTTTAAAAAGCACTCATGCCTCACTGTGCTCCCACTTCTCATTAAAATGTCCCTGCGTGGGGTGTTTTGCATTCTCTGCTTTTCTCTCTGGTGATCACAGCTGAAGATGAGACAGGTGCCAGGAGGGTTGAAGGCAGAAGCTGGGAACTGTGGGACAGCAAAGAGGCAGAAGATGAAGGACAAGGTCAGACAAAGGGTTTCACCACGAGGCCCCTGACACAAAGAAGGGACGCCGGTTTCGTTTGGGCAGATAGGAACGATAGGTGCCATCCTGGGGACTGGGAGGTGGCAGCTTCCACTGCCCTGCCAAGGCACATGAAGTCCCCAGGCAGGCACGGTTAGTCCTTCCTTGAACTCCCGTCTGATGAAGGGCAGTGAAAGCCCAAAGGGAAAAGAACTCATCAATCCAGAAGCCCGGCGGGTGGCAGCACCAAACCGCGGCCAGGCGCAGCTCCCGGCAGCGCTGGATGCTGCCGGAGGTGATCCCTTCCCTGCCTGGGCTTCCTTTGGTAACGCTGGCACCTCCTTGGTGCCACCCTGAGCAGCAGTGACTAAACAGCCTTCTAGAAATAACCCTGTATGTTATTGCTAACACGGCCCTCGTCTAAACAGCGCATCTCTCTCCTGCTGCCCCACCTCGGGGACTGCTGCTTTGTGAACCATTTGGTACAAGCAGCAGGCTTCAGAAGTTTTTTTATGTGGACTATCATTTGCATGAATTGTACCTTTTTTTGTATGAAAGAATTCGGCCCAAGGTCAAGACAGCTATGTTCAGACACCCATTTGCACACTGAGCATGTAGCACACGAGAGATCTTGTCAGTGCAGCCCGCTGTGCTCAGAGATTCCTAGCACTAGCCAGGTAGCCTTGGGGTTGGCAGCACTGCTCCCCTGACCACAGCACTGCCTCTAAGGGGAGCCTGGAGACTGGGCTTACAGCAGAGAGGCAGGCTGTAAATTTAGGGAGTTTCATTGAAAATGGAACTGCTCCTCCCATGTAGCTCCTTTGGGACAGTTATCTCATCCTTTCACATCCAGGCAGGACAGGGATGTAACACAGGACATTCTAACCAAACCAAAGGTGGGCACTACTCAGCCACTTTCTCAATAAATTCAGGAAATAAAGGGTAATTTTTTTCAGCACCAAACTCCACCTGTCTCCTGCTCTAGCAGACATTGTTAGTGGTGGATCAAGGGGAAAGACTAAGGACAGACAAGTGTCTGCAGTACTTTCTCAGAAAATATGATCCAGCGCTTGGATTTGGAAAATGAAAAATTTTGAAATGAAAAGAAAGTCAGACAAAACTTGAACTAAGACAACAAAGTACACATAATATGTTTCAAAACTTTTTTAATCATAAGCCTTCTGCTGAGTCACAGTGATCAAACCTGAAACCTTTTCTCCTCTGCACAACTTTTTTGATGTGCAATTCTTTCCTTTTGATACATGTGAAAGCAGTTTTGGGGTATTTTAGATTCCTTCCCCTACCAAAGAAACAAGAAATGGCAGGCATTCTTCCAAACCAAGTGACACATGACAGCAGGGATACAGAGACAGAATGAAATGACCCAAGAAACTGGTCATTATGAGGGAGGGACAGACTGCAATGCTCTCTTCCAGCTCCTCTTTTTATCCATGGCTGAGTCCACCCTGTTCTGTCCCCTGGGGCTGTGGCACATTTGGCTCATAGATGGCAAAAGCAACGGGGCATTTGGGCTCTCTCCTGCTGCAAAGCTCAGCAAAGACACGACAAAACCGCAGGCAAAGTCTGAGAGCTTCAGTTCCAAATATCTGCGGTTTCAAAGTAGAAGCCAAGAAAGGATGACACAAAATTATTTGTTGTCTGCCCCAACAGCAGGGCAGGACTATCTTTTCTCTCTGATAAGCTGAATGATTTTGACCCACATTGTAATTTCATTTGAATTTAGAGATAAGTATTGTCATATCAGCCTTGTGCCAAGGTTCAGAAGCACCTTGTGGCAGCAACCTAGCAGTGTTTCACAGGGCTGCATGGGCCAGAGGAGGCTGCAGGATGTGGGCAGACAGATACTCACCTCCCTTCCATATTTGGAGGGTCACTGCAGCAGGGGACAGTATAAATTCTAATGAAGCTGCATTGCCAGTAGCAGGAATAGAGCTAATTCCAGGTGCTCTGGAGTTTACAGCTCAAGAGTGGATTTAATTATCACTTTACTGGCTTTAAGTGGGTTGTAAGACTAATCTAAATTTAACAGGGTCGGCAGTTGCTTTACAAGCTTCCTCAACAGGCAAGTGCCAAATTAGGGCTATACCAATAGATAAAGGGAGAAAACTAAAGCCATTGATGGTCATAGATTTCCCAGCTGATATCTTTACACTCTGCTATAAAATCCTATCACCTTAATTTAAAGAAAGTGAAAATTGTTGACATCTCTCTCAAATGCTAAGCGTTAGGAAGCAACCTGAACTAAATATAATTAGAATCAAACCATGTGCACCTTTTGTTGAGGAGTAAACAGCACACAGTATCTTCTGCTATTTATGTTTCCAGATAATCTGTGCCATTGGTTTGGGATCAAATGTTGGAGCCCCTCCAGTTGCTGCACCACTGCATGCTGAGCATTGACGGCGCCGTTTGGTGGACCCAGAGATGCATCTGGGAGCTTGTTTTATAGCAGGTTTTGGAAAATACTGTTTTGCTTGGGCACAAATGCTCCACCTGGATTTAGGACAGCCCAGGCCTTGCTCTTGGGTGCAGCGGAGCCGCCCGGACATGGCGGCAGAACTTTGTGTGCCATAAATGAGTGAACTTTGGCAAAACTCTGCCCTTGGACTTTTAAGCACCTGCACCTGCTGACCTGCCTAAGAGAATTTTCCAGGTCATGGTGCCCTGGAACAAGCCAGGCATGATGCCCTGCTAGAAGGTTTCTCCAAGCTTTGGGAGACAGCTCTAAACTGTGAGAGGCCATGCACAGCTTGGAAAAACTCTTCCCCTGCCCTGTTGACCTGCCCCGTTGACCTGCCCCCTCCCCACACGATGTCCCTTCCCATCCTGCCCAAGGAAACAGGAGTCAGGACCTCTCTGTGTGACCAAAATCTCTGGCAGGCAGCAGGAAGTAGTGAGCTGCCCACACCGAACCCAGAACTTATGCACAGTCATCCTTGTGTTTTGCTCACACAGGTTTCTCTTTTCTGATAATTTCTTTGCTGAACAGAACTCACTATATGTTACCCATATTGACCCATCAGAATCATTGAGTCCAGCTCCTGGCTAAACACAGAACATCCCAAGATTCACACCATGTGCCCGAGAACATTCTCTAAATGGTTCTTGAACTGCGTCAAGCTGGTGCTGTGACCACTTCCCTGGCGAGCTGTGCCAGTGCCCAACCTCTCTCTGGGTGAAAGAACCTTTTCCTAATATCCAATCTAAACCTCCTCTGACTCAACTTTGGGCAGTTTTCTCAAGTCCTGTCACTGCTCATGAGAGTGAAGAAATTGGTACCTGCCCCTTCTTTTCCCCTCACAAGGAAGCTGCAGACTGCAATGACTGCAATGACAAAGTCTCCCCTCAGACTCCCCTTCTCCAGGCTGAACACAGCAAATGACCTCAGCAGCTCCTCATGCAGCTTCCCCTCCAGAGCCTCCACCATCCTCATTGCCCTCCTGTGGACACCTCTTTATATTGTGGTGTCCAGAGCTGCACACAGCACTCAAGGTGATGCTGCACCAGTTCTTTATATATAGTCTTTTACAAGAGTAGCTTGGCCCTAACACATATCATACCCAAACTATCTATGCTTTTATTCCCACCACTCCCAGCAATCCCACAGCATTGCTACCCATTGTGCCCTCCTCATCACTTCCTCCCGTTTGCAGAACTCAGGGATCACCCCTGAACCACCATGACTGTTTATCTATGGGGCTGACACAGAAAAGAGTGTGGTGTTTTGACCCTTTGCAGAGGGACAAGCCAAGGGTTTGAAAGAGTTGAGATGGAATTTTTTCCTCCCAGTTATCTGAGACCTGAAAAGGTAAGCATAGCCCAGGCTGAAGAAACAATCTCTGGGTGAACTCCATGCTCTCTGTCTATTTGCATTACTGAGAAGTACTTCTTATCTTTTGGACTTTCAAACCAAAGAGTTTAAAGAAATACTGGAGTGAAGTTATAGCTGCTGATGATTAAAGCACTATATTTAGGCTTAACTGTAATTTAAATGCCAGATTATAAACTCTGAAATATTTTTTTTACATAAACTCTCCTCCTCATAAACAGTGAACTAAAGTAGTCAATTCACTTCAGCCAAGTACAGCATGATTCTGGTTTTACATTAGGTCTAAGGGACAGCCTTAAATCTTGGATTAACCAGGAAAATATAGACAGAGAAAGCAGCCTGCTGAGACCCTTGTTAGGAGAAGCCTAACAGCATTCAGATTGTTAGGGAGTTGCTGCTTGTTTTTTTCCAAGAGGACGCCACAAAATTTCAGTTATGTGAAATCCACTGCCTGAAGTGAAGTGCCCAGGTAGAAATATGGCTTTGAAGGGATTTAATCCTGGGTTGCAGGTAAATATCCTGGGTAAAACAATATGGATAAAACCCTGCTGAGCCAGCTGACCTTGGGGAAGACAGTGTGGTTATCTGAACTTCGCTTATCTAAAGTCTCCTCATGTTTGAGGTGGGATTATTTTGTCCACCTCATACCAAAAGAGGGGATTCTGTGTGCACTGATCAACTCAAGGTGCATGACCCAGCATCCAAGGGTACACTTTGGGAGGGCAAATGTCCTTCCCCTGGAAAGAAAAGTAGTTTGGAAATTAAAAGGCCATATGATTCAGGCTGTACTGCTCATATGCAGTCATAAAGAGGAATGCACACAGAGAAAAAAAAGACAGAATCATTTTGTGGAGATGGTGAGGTACAGCGGTGGGCAGAAAGGACACTTTGAGAAGCAGAGCTGCCTTGGGCAGAGGTGTCTTAGTTCAGGCAGAGCAAGAAGGAGGTGAGTGATGTCCCCAGCAGCCACTGCACCAGGGAGGGATGTGCAAAGCCTGCTGCAGGCTGAACAGCTCCAGTTACTACATCAGAATGGCTTACATGGTCTTGTTATCCTACAGGCTCCCCATACAGGCTGTTCACCTCCTCCCCATGTCCAGTTCTCACTAGGAAAACAGGAGCAGAAAAAAGTCAATCTTCCCTGTCTAATAAATTGAGGAAAAATAAAAAATAATGATTTAAGGTGGAATTCCCAGGGTTTCCAAAACAGCAGCATACCTCACTTGTAGGCCTGATCATCTTTCATGTTGTTACAAAAAGTTGCAATATAAAAAAAAAGGCTGAAACAAAGCTCTAAAGAACACTGAGGAATTATTTCTAATCCCTTTTTCTTGAAAAAAAAAATCCTCTAAAACCCCAAAACTAATAAAACCATTTTACATATTCCATATAATGTATTATTACAATAATACCATTTCACAAACCACAGTGAAAGAAACTATATGGTGTATTTACAATTAATTTTCAGCTTATGAAAACACCTCATGAATGAAATGAGTAAGTTGTGTGAGAGCCAAGAAGGGAGAAAAGATAATACTAGTGAGGAGAGTGCAGATTTTTAGAGTGTTTGCTGGTTGCCTTTTTTTCTCTGAACAGCAGGAGGAGATTAATGATAATGTCACAACAACACTAATGATGCTGTAAAATCATAAGAACAGAGAGAGCCAGGATTTGATAAAAGTGAGATTTACAGCTGCATCAGTCAATTTAATTATCTTTCACTAGGCTTAAACTAAGCAGTAAGACTAATCTCCACTTAACATATTTTACAGGGTCTGCAGGCGCTTTACAACCCTCCTCCATTCAAAAGTGTCAAATTATGGCAATATTGATAAAAGAGTGATGTGAATGGTTGTCTAGTCAATCCCCAAACCAGTTAATATCTTTCTTTACTGCATTGTAAAAGCCAATTACTCTGAAGTTTTGGAGTGAAATTTGTGAAGGGCAATCTGAGTTGATAATGTTTAGAAAACAAATTCGAAGAAGATAAAGATCCATGTCTACCTGCCTGTGTTCGCTATAAAAGTTGGTGCTGCTGCCTCTGTGCTGGCTCTGCTGCCTGTCATCCTGCCCTGCTGGCAATGATCAACATTGTCTAGAGATGAGTAGTGAGCAACATCAAATGTTTCAAACAAGATTTTCTTCTTTGTAATTTTCTCAGCTCCTTTCTTAGCCACCAGCAGCTGCTTCTCCACATTCTGTTATTTGATGTTGTATTACTGGACCTGTAGTATAACACAGTATTTGTTCTTATCAAGTCCAGCAAAAACATGACAGATTTTATATATATTAATTTTCCATGTGTGTTTTTTTTTTTTTTTTTAAGTCCCTCAGGTACTTCAGGTCCCTAGGCTTGATTTTGCTTTCCATTCTTTGTGGAGTTACTTATACTTCTACAAATAGTGAAGTAAACCCAGCCATTTCCACTTGACGGGCTACTTCATGGTCAATTAGCCCTACCTTTTAAAATAAGTATCTTCCTTTGAGCTCTAGAGAAGCAAGCTTCTGGCATCAGGGACAGAAGCAAAATGCTTAAACTTGCTCTTTTTTTAGACTTTGATTTTCAGTGAGACTGAAGAAAATGTATCACTCAAACCAGACAGCAGCTCCCAGCAAATTTCATGTTTCAAGCCTGGGAGAATCCCCAGTTTAGCCAACTGTTGTCTGACACAGCAGAATGAGAAAATCTAAATCTTTCCTAGTGTGTTCAAATAGTATTTCCCTGCTCTCCAGATAGATGAACACCAGTCTCTTTCAGGCAGGGTGTGTCTGGCAGTGAAGAATCCAATTTAAGGCAGGCTCTGGCTCTAAGCAGTTGGTGATCAGAATTTAGTCCCACTTCAGCTCTCTTTATTTGGTACTCTTGCCTGTATTTAAGTGCTGTGGGCAAGTAAATGGTATGACCCATCTCTTCTGCTGGTCGAAGTGGCTCTGAAGGCAATTTCTGTGATACTTTAGTCTCACTAAGCCCTATTATTGATCAATTTTTGAGTCAGTAGTCAGGCTTCCTGGAAAACAAACGTCACAGCACAGGCATGCCCTGTGTCATTAAAAAACAGTTGTTCTGCTCCTGCATTTAAAAAAAAACAACACAGAATGACTGAGCCCAGTGTTTGCACAGTAGCTTATTTTTAGCTGTCTCAAAATATTTTTTGACTAATAATGAAATAATCCCCTGACAAGAAACTAAAAATATTTTTCTTCCCAGGCTTGGAAAAGAGAGATACATTTTTTGGACAATTACCTAGAAGGTTTACAGCAAAAAATAGTAACAGCAGTCAACTCTTAGGACCTGCAGTTCTGTTTGAAACACACTGAAGTCCTGCCCCATCACCTGCTTTCTTTAGCTTGCTAGCACATCTGACACCCTAAATCTGAGAGGTGTAATGTGCTTCTGACCATGCTGAGTGGCCCTCTCACCTTGCAGCCTTTAGGTCCTGAGACCACAGTACCCAGCTGGGCTGACAGTGCTCCTGGTGCAGGAGGTGGTGGCTGACATCCCTAGGAAGGACATCTTTTGTAGGACAAGCACTACCTGAAACCCTGGCTAAGACCAACCCCAGGACCTTCACAGGGGTTTGGCTGTTGGAAAATCAGATGTGCTAAACTCAAATGCGCTTAATTCAGATGCTTTGTGTGTGACAGGCTTGGCTGGCCTCTGCCATGTAGCCCACAATCCCAGTTGCTGCATGCACTGGTCTCAGCTGGTGGTCAGCAGATTCCATCCTGGAGGACTGCAGATGGAAGTGAGGCAGAGCTCTGCCACACGTGGCAGCAGGCCTTATGCACCAGAGCTTTCAAACAATTGGGAAATCTGCAATGCATCGTGGCTCCCAGCAACCTGACTCCATCAAGACCAATGATGCCCTTAAGGTCCCTTTATCCAGGGGACTCTTGGAAGAAGGGATTTCAGTCAAAGTGATGGCTCACCTTGTGGTGAGACAGGGGGCTCAAACTTTACTGCCCATTTCATGGAATTTCCGCTAAGCCTAGGGGAAGGGGTGTAGAAATTGGCAGGATTTTTTTCCAAACAAGGTCTTCAGCACTGAGACTCTGTCAATAAATCCTGCAACGTGTTTGTTCATGCAGGAAATAGGAAAAAAGTCAGTTCAGGATTCTTATCCATCTCATCTTATCAGGGTGGTAAATCTGGTCTTTGATCCTTTGTCAATAACACACAAAGTTGGAGGCAGCTGCCACCACCCAGCTCAGCCATGCAGTCATCAGGGTCCCATAAAACATTTATGAAACCTGTCATAAACCGGCCTGATAAGGAACAGGACATCAGGTTTCAGGAGTCAGCAGCTTCTTGGGGAAGACCTTCCCTCTAACTCCAAAGCTCCTTTGTTCAAATAGCAAACACAAGCCACTGATTGCACCCTGCCATAAATGCTGGGAGCAGGGAATTTTCACCAGCCTTGCTACCTGCTGAATTTTAGTGGCAGGTACTGGACTTCATCATTTGCCTTTCCCACTTGCCAGTCCTAGGGGAGAAGGGAGAATAGGAGAGGATGGGAGGAACTGAATAAAATTATAACTGAGGAAGAAAAAATAGAAGGAAATTTTAACCGAAATAATGAAACCCACATTCTGTTCCCATCTTCCCCAGTTATTGCAACTATGACTCATGTCACAGTCTCTGCCTCTTCCTTACTTCCTTTATAAGAAAATCAAATTGATCTGCCTTGTATCTTCTCTGAGCTCCTTGACATTTTTTCCCAGAAGACTAAATCCCTAATATAGAAAATGAAGTGCCTCCAGTGTCTCCCTGAGACACCCAAATTTCAAGAATAAGGCCGTGCTCCAATGCTGTGCAGTGATTTCTGCTTCCTTCAGCAGCACAGAGCACTTCTCAGCAGCATGGTGTCCACAGCTCCGTGATCTTCCTGAGCTACACGTTAAGGAGCCGTGCCACGCTGGGGACCATTCAATCACTCATTGGGGTATTTCTTGCTCTTTGAAAAAGTTTTGGCCTCAGGGGTGCAGTTGGAAAAGGAAACTACAGCTAAGAGCAGGCATCACAGCCTTGTTATTTATGCAGAGGATTCAAACCCTTGATTTTCTGAAAGCACAGGAAGGTCAATGTCAAAGTACAGCCTATGTTTGCAACTCAAAGCTCTGGTTAGCAGCAAGATCAAATCCTTTGCCATGAGGCCACAATTTTCATGCATATTCTGCCATCTTTGATTGCAGTTTTTTTTTGTAAAGACACAAAATAGAACATGAAATACTACTTAGAACTTAGAATCACAAAATAATATCTCATAAATCACCTGTCTTATATTTTCCTTTTACTTGATTGTGTTTTTTTGTGATGATGTAGTCACAATGTTGAGATACAGACCACTATTTTTTTCTGGTGCCTGACTTCTTAGAAAGCCTAATTATTTCTTAAAAGTATTTCAAATCATGCAAACTATACTGTACCATAACAAGATTTATTTACAGCTATATATTTATTTTATAATCTCCATGAGATAAGCAGCTGTTATGTTTAATCGGTATTACTGTATTATTTACTAATCAAACTACTTAGGAGTTTAGTGGTGCAATCACAACTTCTCTAGCTGTTAATTTAGTCGTGTTTCAGTCACTAATAATAACAATTGTTCAGTACTGACATGAACTTGGTGTCGGAACAGTTCCAAATAGAGATAGATACAAAGATACCTTCATTGGGTAGGTGTTATCAGTTGCTTATAGTAATAAAGCACTAATTCAACACTGGTGTATAACCACAAAGCAGCAATAATAAATTTCAGATTTGGCAATAAAATACTAATCAAGCTATATAGTTTGATTAGGTGATAAAATAGCAGTCACATTTTAGAAATATATCAAATATATGAAATGCTTGTTATCCTGAGCATTTCTTTGCAGGCAGCCCCACAGCTAAAGGTTCCAGGGCTACCAGGGAGCACTTGGCATTTTCCTGTCATCAGCAAGGGTGACTGAGTGAAGCAATTAATTGCGTTGGGTAGCGTGTGCCCCAGGCCATTTAGGCAACCCAGTTCTCTTTCTCGCTTCATTGCAAGCAAACACAGGACAGAAGAATCTCTGCTGGCTGCAGTCAGACACAATTAGTCAGCTGACTGATCATCTACCGTCACTCTTTGGTACCTCTGAATTGTGTAAACTTGCTCTGCTCCTGTTTCAGGTTATGTTATTCTATGGAAATATAAAGGTGTTTTAAGTGTTGGCATTTCATGTAACACCACTCAGAGGAATATGGGCAAGGCACTTATTCTGTTGTGTGGCAGCATGGGTGTCATTTTGTGCACACTACTGCCCAAACCCTGAGTGGGTGGCCTTTTAGTGAGCCTCGGCACTGAGGATGACTGTAGGTCATGAAATTGCTGTTCCAAGGCTTGTTCTTTGAAAGAATTTGAATCAGCTGAAGTAATGAGAAGGACAGGAACCTCCTGCTCCCAACTACACAGCTCCAACCAGGTCACCTTCACAGGGGAAATAATTTGGATGTGGGAATACAACATTATATTAAACTATCTGCATGAAAAATTTTGTATACCTGAGTGATAATGCATGCACAAAGATCTGCACACAGAGCAATATGTTTGGAAAACTTAATTTAAATAGGTCCAAATCCTAGACTGGACACGCCTGCAGCTTATCTTCTGACCACGAGACAAAAGGGTGGTGCTGACAGTGCCAGGCCTGCAGAGCTGTCCAGAGGGCTGCACCCTAGAGCAGGCACAAGAAGCATGCTGCATGAGCCTGTGCAGCCAGCATGGGTGTTTGCTGCACCATGGCCTGGGACTTCTGGAAAACGAAACTGTTGTGTGACTAAGGGTTTATATGGGCCTTATAAATCAGACAACTGGAGACTGCTGACTGTTCTTCATTCCTCTGTTCTTTCCAGCTCTTCTCTCCATCTCTGTTCTAAGAAAACTGCTACCAAAGTTAACCCTTATGCTTTCCTCTTGCTTTTACTGTTTCTAGCTTTTCCACCTATATACTTCTAATTTATGTTCTTCTGCACTATGTCCTCTGCTAACAAAAGTCATCAGTTGCATAATTGTCTCCTCACAGATCTGTATCAAGAGAAGAGCAAACGTGCTTCCCCTGCACCCTCAGATGTCCAGCACAGTGTAAATCATCTTCTAGTCTTCAGGAAGACCCCAAAAACACAATCCACAGAGAGTACATGGCAGTCAACACCTTTGGTTGTTGACTACTAATACTAACACTCTCATCCCACTCATCAAGAAGTGCTTTCTTCAAGATCTAAAGACAGATCCAGGGATAGTATGGGGGAAGATTTTGTACCCTTTGTGTCCCCACTGGACACATGCTGCCTTTTCTTAGACACCAGAGAAGCTACAGAGCAGAGAGCTGCTGGAAGTGAGCTTTGTTCTTGCATTCATAAAACAACTCCTAATTGCCCTAAACTGTTCTTTCCTGGGCACACAGTGCCTTTATTCCTTACTCACTGCACAAAAATAGCTCTTTGCTGAACATATATATTTTATACCTTAAAGAATACTGCCTGTGATGTAGTTGGTAAAATGGAATAGAACTACAAATGAATTATGATCTTTATCTCTAAGGAGTAAAATTTGCTCACTGCAAACTCCTGAGTAAGACTGAAGAAGATAACAGATAGATGCAACCAAAGTAATTCAGTCCCCTAAATTTTAAAGGATTTTGGGAATATGCACCCAGAGAGCTGGCTGTAAGTGATGAAAATACTTTTGTCAATAGTATGCAGCTTTCCTTGTCCCATTAGTTCCAAGTTCCTGCACAGAGCTGCCATTTCTGCAAAGTGCAGGAATTTGAACTGGTGCGCCAACAAGGGAGGCTCAAAATTGTACTGGTCTTCCACACGTGCAAAAAAAAAAAATCAATACAGCCCTTTCCTGGTCCCATGAAAGTCACACCTTTCCATGTTTTGAAGAAAGAAGGATTCCATCCTGTTTGCAGTACACTTTTCTGCAATGGCTTAGCCTCCTGAACCAGGGAAACTCCATTGATTTGTCTCCCATATAACGTGGCTGGTGCCGTTCCTTAGAATTGGTGCAGGAAATTTTAATGAGTTTCTGGTACTGAAAAGAAGGAACCATTTTCTTCATTTAAGTCCTCTTATTTCCCTGAGTGACTGCATGATCATGCACTTATGGTAGACTCATGGACTCATAGGATGGTTTGGTTTTGGAAGGCATCTTTCAAGAGTATTGTATTGCATTGCATTTTCAGTATTCTCTATGGTATTTTCAGTAGCAAGGCTATTGGGTTTGAATTCCTAATCCAACTTCTTTATGGATTTTTTTAATGTGACACATTCATGAGATTGGAAGCAGACGCCTAGCCTGAGATTCACCAACCAGAAATGACATACAGGATTCAGCAAGTTACTGGCTAACCAAAATGTTTGACAAAATCGTTCTGATTCCTCTTTGTTTTAAATTATCTACAATTTAGGAGAGCATGAAGAGAACACCACTTAAATTCTTGAATTAATTCAAGCTTGAATGAAGTTCTTGCTGAAGTTCAAGGCTTCAGCAAATCGTAAAAGGCTCAGGAAGAGCTTCCAGAGACCTGAAAAAAAAAAAGTATAAATTACTTAAAGACTTGCGGGGAGAAATCTTTTCTGTGTGCATGAATCTTGTAAGATTTGGGGATTTGGGGATTTCTTGTGTTTGGCATAATTCACTCAAGGCAGGGCCTCTCCTTACACCATCCCCTCTAACCTGACTGCCTTTCAGTCCTGAACCCAGGTTCTTGTGCAGATAGCACATCCACATGACCTCATTATCACCCAAGGGGAATTCACCTGGCCGCTTCCTCCTCAGCCCGTGTCCCTGGCACTGCCCGCTCCCCTTGGCCGATGGAAGCAGGCGTTGCTCCCTTTTCCCAAGAAGTACAAATGCGCGGCCGTGCACGGCTCCCTATCGGGGCTCTGAGCCGGGGCCAGCTGGCTGCCTGTCAGCACGCAATGCAAACAGCGGCCAAGGCTGTGCTGGCTGCAATAAACCCCTTCAGGGCTGCAAAACAGGGCAGAGATCTCGGAGAGCACAGCTCTGCTTGGACAATGATTAACAGCAGGGTGGCAAAAGTCCCCGAGCCTTTGGCTGGCTCTGTGTGTGTGCAGGCACACACGACGACGTCAGTGGGAAAGTTTATCTGTCCTAAGCCCAGAAAACTCTTTGCAGGCGCAAAGCCTCTCTCCTGGTGGGCTGTCCACTCAATCCTTACTATGGCCCAGTACTCCTGATTGTCTCTGCACTGGCAGAGAATTCCCTGTGCTGCATTTTAAAGCAACGGCAGAAATAATCACAAGGGACAAGTTTAGTCTTCCTATAACTTCTGTAATGAAAATATGGAAGACCGTATTCCAGTCTCTGATTCATGGGCATAAATCTGAAAATGGAGACAAATGTAGTTTTCTTTCAGACCTCCTGAGAGAAAAATCTGCAAAACTGACCTGAAGAGACAGAAAATAATCATGAGTGTTTTCTTCTGTGCCAGTGAATGTCCTTCAACTCAGCAGTGCTGTTAAATTACTACTTTCCAAAGCAAAATAACCTTAAAATTATCTGTGTATCCTGTGCAAATTTCCCCCTTCTTCTTATTTTCTACTTCTTATTTTTTAGAGTCATAGATTGTAGGATTTTTTCCCATGTTTTACAAATTACCTTATCATAATTTTTTGAAAAACAACTGTTTAAAAAAAAAATCCAATTTAGGTATGTAAGCAGGTAACTCCTGGTGTATAATCTGGTGTGTGTCTGCATGTATTTATATCCTCATGTGATAGATCTATAATGGTATATAAATGTGTTCTACTGTTAGATGGACAACTCTTTTTATGAAGAACAACACTGGTTATACTTTGGCTGAGGCGACCAAGAAGACCCAGCAAGGACAGTGCTGTCATTCATGATGAGCTCTCTTCTGAAACTTTTTGCAGTAGAAACTTTCCAAGCATGGTGATCACAGCCAGTCTGCAAGTTACAGCAGACACCTGCTGCCAGCCTAAAGCACCTGAAGCAGCCAGCAAAAGGGCAGCAAGCCCTGCCGAGGGACAGGGAGCTCTGCGAGGAATGCCACATCAGGTCCCTTGGAATCAAGGGCCGTTTCCTTCCTTTGTCAGGATCCTGACAGGCAATCTGATTTTAGCTTGAGTTTCCTCTATCCCAAGCCAGTGTCAATAGAAAAGCAAATGGATCAAATGTGAATGGAGACCACAAAACTCATGGGTAATAGCAGATAACACTCCTTGACCTTCCCACTCATAAAGTTGCATTACTTCCTCCTCCACAATGAAGATTATTTTTTATGTAGTGTTTACATTAGTTTATATGGCTACATCCTCAAAACCTTTATTCAGCTATGTAAGGTCCTGCCAGAGGCCAGGTGTGGGTTTGCAAAGGCAGTGGGAGCTGTGTTCTCCAGTTAACACAGCCAGCTCCAGTTTGTGCTCTTGCTCACGAGCTCAGGAGAGAGACTGGAAGGCTGCAAGGAAAAGAAATGCCCAGTTCTCAGACAAGGGTTGCAGACTTGGGTGAATTCAGCTCTGGGAAAGACCACTTAATTTAGCTTAAGCACAGTGAGTGGGGGGAGCAGAAAAACAGCTGAACCCAATTTCAGCATCAGAGTATTTTATGCATGTTGTTAAAGTCTTCTTTTGTGTGCATATGAAAGAGGAAAATCAGAGCTGAAGGAGCAATCACTGGAATTAGGACTGCAGCTTTCCAGGTGCTTACACCAGCTGATGAAAAACAATGCTTCTGAAAACAAGGGCTGATGTTGGTGTAACACTGGAGGGAAAAGCATGTTTTCCAAATTAATTTCCTTTTATTCTGTGCTCACCTGTTGCAGGAATATCAGGAAAGGTCTTTATTCTGGAGAACTAAATTAAACACTGTAAAAGTTTCCCCTCTTAAATAACAATTCTACTAGGGACCTGATTTTTTTTTAAACTTTGCTGGCCAGTCTTTCTCTGAGGAGATAAATGGTTTAATTTGCTTTATTGCTGTTACTTAGATTAATTAGCTAGTGTTTACATGGCTCAATAAAATATGTAGAGCTCTATAAATGTTCATACCCTTCAAATAAAAATGGCTCTGGGATCTTCCTGAAAGCCAGGTTTTAAACCTTGCAGTATCTGATGCTAAGGAACTATGAGTAACAGTCTCTTCCTTCCTTCCTTCCACAGCACTGCTTGTGTTTTCCTTTGCTGCCTGTATTTCAAATTTTTCAGCCTCTTCTTAGCAACACATTTTCAAGGCAACAGTGCCTACACTTTCGTCACTAAGCCTCAATATTCATCACACAGAGAGACAACCACACAGTTTTGGGTTTAGCTGATCTCAGTGTCGTGGTGCTCCTCCTGCAAATGCATGAAGAGAAGCAGTCTCACCTGCAGTACAGCTGGGCTCTGCCTAGAGCAGATGCCTGTAACAGGTCAGAAAAGTCACTCCTATGATGCAAGAAGATTTTTACTTTTTATAATTTTTTCACATATTTGTAGCTCTGTAGATTATTATTGTATAGTTAAATAGTTTCTTAGGCTAACTCCAGTATTTTGTTAGACAGACACGTTCCTGGAATCCTATTCTAATCTTGGTTCTTCTGTGAACCAAGGCCGTGTCACTTTTCCATGTATTTGGACATAAGCAGTGTGGGGCTAGAAGCAAGGTGAGAGGCTTCAGCAGGGGGCCAAACCAAGAGGGGAATTACTTCATTAACTGTACTTCTAACTAGGCATTCTTGTCAATTATAAGAATTTGCTAAACTTATAAAAGTGCCAAAGCTCTTTATCATGGGGGCATTCTGGCATTAGTGCACCTGAAGGACCTTCAATAAAAGGTAACAGCTTTTTATCATTTTAATCTTGTTTGGATTGTGATTCTAGGGCTGAAAAGGCATCACCTAAAGAAGGCTCTTTCCCCTCTATAATGCCTAGGTGACCTAGAACTGTATTTTGCATTCTTCTCTCTTCTTATGTACACTGACTACCTGCACAGCAGGCAATACAGACTTCTGGCAAGATGCAGATGGGGATTGAAATTTGTTAAGGTGAGGACTGGACTCACTTCTCCATCCTCAGGGTGTGTGCTAGCCACAGAGCTGGGCAGGAAAACTCAGGGAAAGTATTAGAGGAAGGGGCCGTAAGAGCTTTGTCTGTAGTTCATCAATTCAGGTGTCACCAGCACATGGGCTCTGCAAAACTACCCTGAGCAGCAGATGTCACCTCTAGCTCTAGGAGGGGAAAAATGGGACTATGATTTATGTCAGTTTTTATAGCTATATGTTTCAGTGATGGATATTAAAGAAGAAGGTCACTGTTCCAAGGACTGTGCTAAGAATTTAAGGGGACCTGATGTTAAGATCCAGGCTACCACATTAAATGAACAGTGACACCAGACCCCACATATCTGAGGACTTTTCAGTGTATAACAGAGACCCTGTGTGAATTTAAGACAAACACTTAAAGGTTGCGTTGTTCTGTACCAGCACAGACTCTTTGCATTTCATTGCACACAGCTGGATACTGCAGAGTGGCTTAGCTCTTTGAGTCAAGCTGTGTCCTTTGCTTGGTTTAAGGCAGACCCAGAAGTGTGGTTTGTTACTCTAAGGATATGTCCAGCCCTTCCAACATTTCAGACATCTCCATCCAGGGATTCAGCGGGCAGTGTCCTGTGTTCAGTACAGAGAATTTTGTATTTGTTATCAGCTGTTTGAGAACATTGTGTTTCTGTGGGTATAAGAATTTGCTCAGTCTCTGGTCCTGCAGATTTTACACCTTCCACACTCTGGTCCCCACTGTGTCTGTTTGCTCTGAATCCACCTCAGTGGGATACATACACCTCCAAAGATTTCTCTTGGGTTTAACTGGCACATGTTGGCCTTACTTAGCATTTACACAGTGCTATTGACAGGTGACAAGGCATATTACTTTATGGCTGCAAAGATACAGAGAAAGCTGACAAAGGTGAATAAAGGTACAGAGAGGCTTCTGTGTGTGGAAAAAAAAAAAAAAAACAACAGGTAGAGAGAACTCTTTAGCTCCCCAAAAGACAGAAAGTAATTCTGGCAAGTTAAAAATTACAAACAGGAAGAAGGTTAAAAAACCACCCATCAGCCTGTTCTACCATGGGAGCAACTCACAAAACCAGCAGGCTGCAATTTCAAAAATAAACAAAACAAGATTTTTTTTCTATACAGTGCAGAATGTATGGAGTTGCACAGTATTTAGATGTGTGATGTTCCCTGTGAGAGGACTTAATGTCACATGTAAATGTGCATGGATTCACATATGTTTTGGACATCCTCAAGGAGGATGAGGTGTCCGCTGAGGTGTCTTAGGTCCCTAAGCCATAGATCACTGTGCACTAGAACAGATATTTTTGAAATTTCTCATTATAAATTTTTTCAATATGAATAGAAACTTGGTGCTTCTATTTTCCCTTGAACCACTTCTGTTGGTTTTCTCCACTGAAGATGAGTATCAACACAAGTTCAACAAGACTAAAATAGCCTCCTTCTCTCTTCAGCCATCTGCTGATTGGGTGCTGGGCTGACTTGGTAAGGCTGCTCCTATGACCTCACCATCATCCTTGTGCCGTCTTAGTTTAGTGACTAGCAGTGTTCTTCCAAATACTTTGAGAATTGCTCAAGAGCTGGATTAGGTAGCTCCCATCATACTCCAGCTGCTGGATTTACACACAGTTAATTGCAAATAATCACACAGTTGAACAGGGTACTGAGATGCATTGTTTGAGCTGCTCTGCTGCCAAGGGTCTGGCAGTGCTCCTTGAACTCAGGGATGCTGAGGATTAGGAGGAGGAATGCAACCCCATCAAGCTGCTCTTCCACTTCCTCACCTCAGGAAAACAAAGATGAATTTCTGACTATGCCATTTCATCTTTGCCACTTGATCACTTGTTTTTTTCCTTTCCTTCTTTCCCATTTTCCCTGAAAGCAAACAAGTCCTTACAATACCACCAAAATGTGTAGCAACACTTTAGCATTTTACCCTCACAGCAACCTCTGAGCACAAAACTCCCTATCATTAAAGCCACTCAAGCCTGGCCCCTGATCCTGGCTGGACAGTCCCACTGTTTAATACAAGTGATCAGACGGAATCGCTGCGGTGCCCAAGCAGCACCAGCACAGCTCCCAGAGCTGCACAGCAAACCGTGGCAAACCAGGGTAGCAGAAGCAAGAATGGATGCTCCTGCTAAAAATGGGGCTTGTGAGAGCAGCTACAGTTCAGTAGGACCATGGAGGCTGACTACACCACGGAGAACTGGGCAGGAGGATGAGAGACGTAAGAAGGAGGTGATAGGTGCTGTGTGCTGGGTGAGCCAGAAGGATGAGGCCGGAGCAGAGATTGCCATGTAATGCAGTTCAGAGGGGCCCTGGCTGCAGTCAGTCCCCCAGCAGGACAAGGAGCCTCAGCACCAGTGCTGAATGCTTTGACTGCACCGAGGGGGCACAGATATGCTGAGCTGGACGGAGACCAGACCTTCTATTTGAAGGGGTATAGGAGCCCTTCAGCTGTAGTACAGGGGACAACCTGGCCTGCAAAACAGTTCTCATTCATTCACTTGGGCATCATACCTCAGGAGCAGCGAGACATGGCTGTGGAGCTGGGTTTGATCCCTTAGGATTTGTTTGCAATACTGACTACCCAGCAGCATGCATTGCCTTGCTACAGGGTGACACTTGCTGCTTTCTGTTCCTCTGGACCAGTGTGCTGCGTTTCACCCTGGCTGAGCTGGGGTTAACCCAGCAAAGAAGGCAAAGTGGTTATGGGACAGATCTGGAGCTGCTTCAGGAGCTGTGCTCAGCCCTGTGCCTCCTGCAGACCGCTTGCCTACAGACCTGCCTTGTGACTGACTCCAGCATCAATGGCAATAAGCCTGGCTCCAGCTCTGCTTTTGTCTGGAGGGTTTACAAGTGCTCTCACTTGTGCTGGTTCCTCAGAGTCTGACAAGCCACGAGCTCAGCTACAGCTGTTTGCTAAGAAAAGTTGCTGAAAAGGGTTCTTGTCTCTGTCTGGCTATATGCACTTTCATGATATTTACATAGACACAATTTTCTTTGAAAGCTCTGTCCCTCTTCCAGGTCAGACTGAACTCAGCCAACATTTTACACTCAACATAGAGGGGACATTGCCAGCTTAACCTCTCTGTGTGTTCAGACCAAAGAAGGAAATAAGTAGTTACCAACAATTAACTTCCCATCTTGGAGGCCACATGAAGTAAAGCCCAATATGGGTCTGCTCCAATTAGATATGATTCTATGGAGTCGTTTATAGTACAATGGGTAACAGTTTTAAACCAAAAGAGGAAAACTCAGGCCAGATACAAGGAAGAAATTCTTAACTGTGAAGGTGGTGAGGCACTGGAACAAGTGACAGGGATGGAGATGTCACAAACTCCAGTGGTTTCCGTGCAGAGGGCCCTGTCTTCACTGCTCACATCCAGCCTGGCGCACAGCGAGGCTTTGCTGCAGAGCAATTTACTTTTGAAAATAAGGCACTTTTCCCAGCATAGTGATGACTCCAGGGAAACTGTAGGATCCATATGATCCTGTATGTGAAATACAGACCCTTGAAAAACAGGTGAGACAAAGTTCTGTCAGAAGGCAAACAAGCCATTCTATTCAAGCAGACAAATTACTCTAATTAATCTACTTCAGCCTATTTTTCTTTATCTCTGTTTGATAAAAAGCAAAAATCTTCACACTTTTTTTTTTCATAAAGGGACAAAAATATCTGATGCCACCTCTTTCTGCTTGACTTTGACTTCAGAAAATCATGCTGGAAACTTCTCTATTAATTCTATCAGTGCTTGGAAGCCAAATACCCTGAGGCCTTATAAATGCCATCATTGGGCAGGCTAAATAGGTAAACATGTATTCATGAGCCAGAGAGCTGGCAGGATGCATTGGGTAGAGAAGTCTTTAAGGGAGATTCTCCTTAATAAAAGACAATTATAACAATATGTGACCATAGCAACAGCAAAGCTGCATGCAGAATGGAAGAGGCAAATATTCCCTTTAGCAGATGGATGTCTCCCATTGAAATTACGTGCTGAAAGGCTAACATCAAAGATTTGTTCTGAAAATTGTTATCTCCGAATGCTCTGTGCATACACCACTCCCCTGAGCCTTGGGAAAGCCTTTTCTTTTTTCTTTTTTTTTTTTACCATTTTACAGTGCAAATGCTGTTTCATGGGATGGATTTGGATTATTTTTTAGAGAGCAAACCTGGGGAATCTACAGAACAGTAATGTTCTCTCTGGCTGGATCTCCTTTGGCAGTAATGTTGGATCTCCTCACCATCCCTGAGCTGATCCCTGTATTTCACTCCTTCAAGTAGTTTGGCACCTCTAAGCTGGTGTAAAAAGAGGAAGGTTATAAAAACAGGGAAACAGAATTCTTTGAGAAATAAATAAACAGCTTCCTGTTTTTCTGCAGTTGTTCTTCTTGGAGTGGCAGAGGGCACAGGAGTTTCCCTTCCCTCTAAGAAGCAGAGCCACCAAGCAGAAAAAATCCATCCCACTGGCAAAAGGAGGTCCTGACAGCCTTTGATTTTAGTATTTACAGTTCCCTTTTGAGTCCCTACATGAAGTATTTCCAGGTGACCCAGTGTGAGTCAATAAATAATATATCATCCCCAGGTGAAAAAAACCTGGCTACGTCAAAGGCGCCTCTCAGTCTGAGACTGGCTGTAGTTTATCTCTTACCTTCAACGGGCAGTTCAGAAACATTACGACAATCAGATAACCAGAAATGAATAAGCACTTCGATGGCTCAGTATCTCACTCCACAAGTGACAATAAAAAGCTCATAACTTTTCCAGTGGCACATTTGTGTGTGCAGCAGGCAGGGGAGGCAGAGTGGCAGGGGCTGCAGAAGCCAGAGGTGTGGCATGCACTTCTCACCCATGGGTCACACATCTGCTGCTTAAAGAAGAACCCACAAGCACAGGTCTCCACAAAATATTTAGGTCTCCCCTCTAGAGCTGCAGACCATGCCTCTACAAAGCCTAAAGTTGTTTTCCCTGGGAGCTGATTAGACTGCAGACAAAAAGGGCTCCCCTGCTCTTACTCTTTTGCAGGTAGAAAAAATGGGGGTGATGTACAGATGTGGCAGGACAAGGTTAGAGTCTACAATTCACGAGCCCTTCCCCATGTCCTGAGCTTGTCCCTCCATCTGATCGGCCTGACTTCCAATGGGGTGTAGAGCAGAAGTTTTATAAAACCTCAGGGAAAATGCATGTCTGTTTCTAATGGAAATGGGAGGTGCTGAGGTGCAATAGGCTGTGTCCCTGATATGAACAATGGAGCAGATCTGCAGCAACTCTGCCAATATGACTTTGATTTGTCTCTGAGTGCAAATGTGATGCATTCAGACAGGAAGATGGGAAGCAGAGGGGGTGGAAATCTTACTACTCTCCAAGAAGTCTTCTCCAGGATTGTGCAGGATGTGACTTCAGACAATTTTTCCATGGTGGGAACTTCGTTAACACCTTTTGAGTGCACTATTGCTAAATCCTCCACCGAAGGAATCACTGTGCGTGTGCTGCAAGCATAGACATAGCTTTCCAAAGTTTTTCAAGATTTCCAGCCCTTTTCAGGCTTGAGGGAGTAGGAGAGGTTAATAACTGCTTGTGCGGCAGCGGGGACCGGATTTTGCACCCCCAGGGAGGACCGAGCAAGCAGCTAAGCGGGGCTCGGTTGCCCTCCCGAGGTTAAGCCGCGGCACCAGCAAAGCGCGTCCGGGCGGGTCCAGCCGCGCTCCGCTGCCCGGGCGGTGCCGAGGGGACCGGGAGGGGACACGGGCGGCAGCCGGAGCCCTGTGTGTGTCAGGTGTCCCATCAGGTGGCGCTGCGACACCGAGCGAAGCCTGCCCGGGGCGGGCACACGCCGCGCTCCCACTAAAGCGCGGCAGCTCCCGCATCGCCTTCATCGATGGATAAACCTGCTACGGAGGCGCACAGGCTCCTTGGGGACCCCCAGCTGTTCACTCAGCTGGGGGTGGGGATGGGAATCGACTGTGACCATGCTTGAAGGACACCCAGACCAGCCAAGGGGCTGTGGAAGGACCGGGATGTCCAGGACACCGTGGTTAGATTTTGCCGAAAGGGAGAAGAGTAAGGAAGATGAGAAATAAGGGAATTAGGAAAATATGGCCATAAGGGGAGGGCAGAAAATGTTTCCTAAAATCATGGGCTGGGGTGAAGGCTAGGTGGGCACGGGAAAGATGCAGGAGGAGTGAGAGCTGGAATCGTTGAAGAGGGGTTTCCTAAGGCATGAGGGTGAAGCAAGTGGCTGTTGTTGGTTGTTTATCCTTTCTCTTCCACACAAACCCTTTATGCTCTGTGATACTTCTTAGGCAAAACTAAGTGCCAGGGCATTAGTATAGTCTGAAAGGGTTGAGATACTCTTCTCCTCCCCATGGCACAGGTCCCCAGCACCCATCTGGGCTGCACCAGCACAAAATTAGAGCAACAAAACTGCAAGTGGGAGTGATTGAGTGCACCCGTTTTTTAATTCTCAGGGACTGTGAATCTTTTCCTTTAATATTGTAAAACCTTGCTGAAGAGAAGGCACATAGATGTAATCTGTCTTTCTGCCAGTGCTGAATTATTCTTAGTGAACATTCTTATAGCTTTATTTAGTTACATTTTATATGGCAAATAAACTCACTAATCCATCTTCCAAAATACTCAGCAGATATACAGCTTAAGCTCTCAAATGTGTTTCTTGTCTTCTTTGAGATGATTTGGGCTAACGTTTAAGCAAAACAAGAACAAAAAACAGTGGGCTTGTAGGTCTCAGTCAGTGTGGACTTTCAATATTGGCAATAGACTGCTGCTGTTTCAGTTCAGTCTGGTGCAATAGCTCTAGCTGACATACATCAATATCTCTAAAAACATTCAGGGTTACAAATGCAGCCAATAGGAGAATGAGCAATCAAAGAAATCAATCCTACTCTGACTGTCAGGTTCGTACTTCTCTGGGGACTTGCCTATTAGCATAGAGATTGCCCTTTCTGTCATACATGATGTGCTTTGAAAACTTTGAAAAGCCTGAGAGTAAGTGGACTTAAAATTGATACACTGAGGAATCAGAATCTGAAGAGTGATGTGAGAAGTGAGAGCAAGGACAGAGCCTTCCTGGACAAGCAGACCCAAGGTGATGATTTGAATGACTTACAGAAAGGATGAGGAGCTTGGCAGCTGCAACAGGAGGGGATGTGCTGTAGGACTCTGCTCTTGGACTCACTCGATTTGCCAATAAAATCATGGGGTTACTCAAATGAGGAATGAAACAAGAAAGGATTGTTCCTTCTCTCTGAGGAATGGAGAGGAGGTTGCATGTGTGGTGGCATTTTCCAGGTGCTCTCAGTGCTCTCAGCAATGTCTGCTTTGTGTGTACAGCCTGCTCCTTCCTCTCTCTCTTCCTTCCCTTTCCAGAGTATGTATGAGCAGTAATTCCCATGTGCTGAAGCCCAGGAGACTCACATGAGCTTTCTTCGGCCTTTTGCACCTGACTGCAAGAATCTGTGGCCAATAAGCTGCTGCAGGACCCACAGGGACACCCCTGTGCCAGTGCCTGTGTGTCCCGACTGCTGACCCCACGCCATCTCCACTGGCTGATGGCAGAGATGTTGCTGGCTGCACAGGAATGTGGAGAACTGCCAGTGCTGGGTCCTGGTCCAGGTTTCAAGAAAGGAGTGTGCTGTGCCTGTTACAGGCTGTTCTTCATCTGCTTATCCCCTCTGAGGTAGCGTGACCCCTTCTGCCCCTGCTGTCTCCAGTCTGTCTGTCTCCTCAGGCCCTGCTCCTCCTCCCCCCATACCTTTTATCCTTGAATGAACTTATTTCTGTTTGGCATTCGAGCAAAGATATTTCCTTTCCCTCCTTGCTTCTCTGTGCCAGTGGGAGAAGTATCAAAAGCAGAGGGATGAGAGACTTTCTGGCCTCTGGTCCATGGCACCCAGGAGCTGAAATAAATTATTGCTGAGAAAGTCCTGCTCTGACATTTCCCTGTGGAGGAAGCAATGGGTCATTGTCCCCTAGAGATGGCCACTGTGGAGGGCAGGCAGTGCACAGGGCACAGCAGGCCCAGTGTTCATGTAAAGCATCCACAGAGAAGCTGGATCTGGAGAAGTCTCTGGGGAGCACGTGAGATCTGAGAAAGCAGGGGCTGATACATTTCAAAAGCATTCATGTCATGTGGTGCTGTTTGAGACAGAACCTCTGCTTTTATGTCCTGTGGTGTATAAAACAATGATCTGCAACACATTTCCACCTAATTTAGTTCTCAGAAACAGCAGAAACACCACAATCCTGTTACTAACAAGGCAAGCTACCTGCATGGCAACACTCAGTTTAAATCATGCCCACTTAGCAAAATTGTAGAGCCATCAAAATCACAGGGATGGCATAAATGAAAACCTAACATACAGGTGGCACCACATGGAGCATGAGTTGAAGTGGTAGCTACAAGTCTGCCAGATAAGCTTGTACCATCATGTTCCCTTTCCTTGATATCCACTAGCAATGAATCAGTAATAGCAATTACTTAAATCAAAAAACCTAACAATTAAACAATGTTTTAGTAAGTAATCAAAAGCACATTTTCCCAAGTTGAGTCACCCCAGCATGACTCTCTCTGACTAACAAGGTTCTCAGGCCACAGTCCCTGCCACAGCATCCCTGCTCCACTGATCTTTCTGCTGCCTTTCTCGTCACCGCTTTGTCCTCTGCCAGCTTTCATGTGTGGTGACAACTGAAGCGAGGCCGAGGGAGTGATGTGCCTGCATTTAACACCAAACATGGTGTTCTTCGTGGAGGCTCTTATCAGTCAGATGAGCTGCATTTTCTGGGCATCACTGAGAAAGAAATAATAGAAAGAAAATAAACTTATTGCAAGCCTGTGTCTGGATTCTTCTGCAAACGCAGCACAGCCAGGGAGACAGGGCAGAGTGGCATTGCTCCATCTGCATCAGTGCTCTTTACATGCCTCCCTTCTGTTCATTTATGGAGAGATGCTCCCCAGCTCAGGATAGTCCATTTAGGCAAGACTTAGGGACTTTCCCTACTGTGTAGATATTTGTTGCAACTGAGTTTATTTTTTGTCTAAATTTATGAGCTTTAACTCTGTGTTGACTTTTCCAGGGTAGGTATGAGATTCAGGTGGATTTGGAACACACTGAGCCAAAATCACTCTGCTCCACTTGCAAGCATAAAATAAGGGGAACTACAACAGTTTTGAGCGTTAGTGGCTTCAGGAGGCCTGTCTCTGGAGAAATGTTTGCATTCCCCAAGGCTGCTGGCTGATATTTGGAGTTCTCATGATGCTTTTGAACACTGTGAAGTCTGGCCAGTATCTAGGCCTCAGTTTGCTCTTGCCCCCACCTCTTCCTTCTAACCCAAACCATTCTGTGACTTCATGATTCTATGAAAGTGGTTCAGTGACCTCCTTTTCCAGCTTCCTCAATATCCGAGATGGGCAGTGAGTATGGCAGTGCGTGGTGGCTGTGGGATACTGAAAAGGATTGAGAGGCACGGGAGGAACAGGAGCTTCCAAGAGCTGTTGGTATAGACAGTCCTCAGGATGATGTCTGCTGACTTTGTCAGGAACCTGAATGTCCTTTACCTCGAGTGGATTTGGTACGTGTTGTTTTTGTGTAACAGTTTTTCCCAAATGACCTCTCAGGGTGTTTTCTTTCAGGCCTGAGTGTGGTGGGCTGAGTGCTCTTTAACAGGACCAGCTTTTTAAGGGACAAGATGTACTTTCAACTAATTGCCTCTGTGCTCAGGTTCTCTCTTCATTTCCCAACTCCCTGAGCAGTGCCCTTATCAGGAGGGCAGAGGTACTTATTAGAGCTTTCAAGGAAATGATACAGAGAACAGACTGACAGTTACCATCCATAGAGAACAATCTGTTTAAAGTAACATCACGAAAGGTCCAGATTACTAATTACACTTTATTAGTTGCTTGATATGAGTTTTCTGAAGAAGCAGCTTATGTAAAGCTACTGTTTATACCAAATCCACAGTGTGAAGCATTACTACAAATACAGTGTTAACAGATTAAATGTAAAGGTTGTCAGTGGCTACTGAAAATGTGGCCTTTTCTGAAGACAGATAAACCTTCTTATTATTTTTCACCATCTTTTCCCCCCTGCAGTGGAAACATCAGTAGCAGTTAAAGATGCAGGCACTGGGGCCTGCCTGAACTGGTAGAAAACCTCGACTGGTGAAAAGGAGATGGTTGTTTACTGAGTGTGCTAAATGAGCCCATGATCTCATAAATAAATCTCTGTCCTTGTATGAATTAGTAGTATTTTCCATGAGAGCAAGAAGTGTATGTCTTCAGTAGCCTGTCATGCAATCCCAGGGACTACTCTTTGTCTGCCTAAGGTCTGGGAGTTATGGAAAGTCTGAATCTCCCACCCTTCTCAGGTCTGTCCATCTGTGGAAAACCTTTGTATCTGTTTACCTGTTTACTGTGGGGGCTGCATTCCCTGACTCCTTGTGTCCCTTACCTTCTCCACGTGGGCTGATCCAGGGGGCAACGGGAGGCAGCAGCATGGCCATAAGGCTTGGCTCTGGCTCCCAGGTCCAGATGAGGTAGAAATTGTGTGGGAAAAGCCCAGCCCTTGCCCCCTGAAGGCTATTCTCCATCCTCAACCCCCTCCAGTATGTGCCCCAGCATGTCCCCCACACTGCCCCCTCCCTGGTGCCTGCAACAGAAATGGATTTGCCTGCACACTTAGAGCCAGCTCTCAGATTTTCAGAGCTACTAGAAACCATTTATTGCTGAATAAACATGCTTATGAAAATAAAACCATTAGCTGAATGCCCAAGAGCTGAGAGACACAGGCACCATTTGAAGTCCACTGGCTTGTGTGTGATGTGCTCTGCACCTCCACAGAATGTGACTGAACTTATTTCTGAACCCAGGAAGCTTAAGGGAGTACTTTCCATGGCATCATGTTCTTACAACAGTTACATGCACGCCCATCCTGATCTTAGCTAGTTCTCTTTCGTTCTGCTGGTGAAAATGATTGCTAAAACACAGTTAAAAAAAACCCTCTAAACAGATGAATGGAAGAAAAAGTTACCCATGATATCAGCAAAACAGATACTAATAGACAGATATCAAAGGGATACTGCCTTCAGCTATACACTTGAAATACTCCTGACGTCAGCCTGGGGCACATTTTAGCCTCCTATGCTTTGCATTTAGGAAGCTGAAGTACATTATATATAATTGGTTCCACCTACATAGAATTTGTTGAGGATAAAAGCAACAAGATTGCAGGTTCTCACCATGTCTGTAGGCACAAGACATATTCCTGACACCCCAGCAGCCATCCTGCACCCACGGGGGAGTACAGGCAGGAGCTGCCACAACTCCCAGCCACCACCTCCTGCTCCTTCCCCACTTGAACTGCAGACAGAGACAGATTTTGGTGTGTGCACAAGAAGGACCATAGCCCCATACCCACATACCACATACAGCAGATGGCGAGGGCAACATAATGTTTTACAACAGCCTGTACTGACAGGACAAGGGAAATTGGTTTTAAACTGAAAGAGAAGAGATTTAGATTAGATATTAAGAAGAATTTCTGTACAATGAGGGTGGTGAAGCACCGGTTCAGGTTGCCCAGAGAAGCTGTGGATGCCCCATTCCTGGAAGTGTTCATGGCCAGGCTGGATATGGCTTTGATCAACTTGGTTTAGTGGGAGGTGTAGCCTGTCCTGGACTAAGTGATCCTATCTACTTTCACTCGCATTTTCAGCCCAGGAGCTGAGTGGGTGCTATCCTGAACACTACAGATTGCAAAAGAAGATAGTGATACCACTGCAAAGGGCTTTTTTCATAGCTGTCCCAGAGCTGACAGCACTGACATGCTGACTCAGCTGGGTGGCAGAAAGCATCTGCAGTGGACACAGGACCATGAAAGAAGCAAGCCCAGGCATCTGAGCACTTGGATCCCAGGCTCCTGTGGGACCTCAGCTGGCAGCATTAGCCACTGTAAAAATATGCTGAAGCCGCTTTCTGTGTATGACTGCTGATTGCTTGATTGATCTAATCAGAAAACTGGTTAATTGAAATAAATAGTAGTGCTATTGTATTTGTAGCTGGACTAATGCAATCCCAAGAGACAGGTCAGGACCCCACAGGAGCTCGTAGGAGGAAAGACCCCGAGATGAGCTCAGTTGTTTGGAGCATGAAGCCAAGATTGCAAGTTTGATCCCTGTATGGGACATGCACTTTATATTTGAACCCAATGATCCTCATGGGTGCCTTCTAACACAGAATATTCTGAAATATTCTGGGATTCTGTGAAGGGAGGCAGACAGGAGCATGTTGCTAGTCAGGAGTAGCACAGCTGCTTGGAAAGAGTCTTTCAGCAAAAGGCTTTGTCTCTCTGCGAGCTGTGTCTGGCTTGGCAGAGCCCCCACCCTCCTAGATCAAGGCATGGATGCTTTTGCATCCCTCTGGCACCCTGTAAAATCTCCAACCCTGATCCAGCAGCAAATTTCTGTAGCAAGAATAATTGTCCCATTCTTGCTGTTGCTGTCCGTACCCACCTCGTGGGCAACATGAACAGGTCTCACAAAACCCTTCATGTTTATCTCTTGACTTTGAAGAAGCAAACACTCGGTTCTCTGAGTCAGCCCCACTGAAGTCATTCCCCTGGAGAGGCAGGAGGTAATGAAGGGCGCTGTAGAGAGGTGACATAAAGACTTCCTGTCTTCTGCTGCTCTGCTGCTCCTCTGGATGTAGAAGGATATTCCACCTGTGTGGTCTCGTTTTAATGCACCTTTTCTCTCCTCTTGGCAGTTGCAGTTTTTTCCCAAGAAGAGCCTCTCCAAGCTCCCAACAGCCTTTCTTGGAGAAGACACAAGTGAGGTGATTAAGGGAACCCAGCAAGTACGTGGATTGAGCAGACAGGCCCTAGTGCTTGCATTCTGTTTCTCCAAGTTATTCTGCAATCCCCACCAGAAATAACCCCAAAGGCCCACGACTGCCTCTCACAGCACCCACACCAGCAGAGCCAGCTGCTCCTTCCCTTCCCACTCCCCTTCCAAGCAGCCGCACATGGATGAGCACTCCTACACCCTTTATGCTGTTTAGTGTGGCACGGCAAGAAGAGAAGGAGAACAAAGGACAGCCCTGAACCAGTCACTGAACTGGGTGAACCTTTGCTCTGTAGGGATCTCACATCAAACTGGTCCCAGGCTCTTGCATTCCTGCAGGGAAAAGGCAATGTGTGCAATGTACTGGCACTCTTCACACACCCCAGGAGCTCCGGGACTTTGCTGGAGGTAGCAGGTGGCACAGCTAGGTTGGGCCTTTGGAAATCAGATCTTTTACCATTAGACTGCATCTAAAAGGAAGTTGGTCTATATCTGAGGACAGCAGGCAGAGGAGGGACAGACAAAATTACATTTGTGCTCAACCTGACCTACTAAATCAAACGAAATTACATTTGCGCTCAACCTGACCTACTAAATCAAACAGCCCAGTGTGAGTATTGTAATGTAACATTCTTGCTTCCTATGGACTTGGATTTCAAAAAAAAAAGCACATTTTGGAAACCCTCCTGTAGGTCTTACTGAATCTTTTACTTGTCTTAAAATAAATGTGCTGGTTTAGGACCCAGGCAGGGTCTGGCTGTGTCTTTGGGGAAATTCTGGTTGACCTCCCAGAAGGGCATGTTAGCACTGCCCTGTCTGCTGGGGACATGAACGTCCTTGTCCAGGTGAGAGCTTGGCCACTGAGTTCTGGGCAGCTGAGGCTCTGCAGAACCACAGGGGCCATGCCAAACAGATCCACCCATGGCTGTCCCCAGCTGCCCAGCACTGAGCTCCTCAGGGCTTCTGTTGGCTGCAGGCAGCACCTCCTGCCCTCCCACAGGGGCTCACTGCTGCACCACCAGGTCTCTCATTCTTTAATTACATCTCTCATGTTATATACCTGAAATAAGAATGTTTCATGTGAGGTGAGAAGAATTCACTGAAAGGTCTGCTAAGTGGCTGAGGCACTTGCAATGCAGACTTGCAGCATCTCTCCCTTTCTATCTCTCACCCTCACTGGAATAAAATACACTACATGGTAGGATAGACAGAACAGGGACACAAGTCTAAAAACCAGAGTCTTGCCATCTGAGAGAGAGCTGCATTGAGCAAGTCGGTGGAAAATGCTGCAGAGAGCAAGGGTCTTGGAGATGGACGCCCTCTTCATATCCAAACCCAGGGACTTTTTATCTCATTCCAGATCAAGCTGATCTCTGTTCAAGTTTCAGTATCAATGTTAGGACTGCTTGCAAGCAGGTTTTAGCCTTTTCAGAGCAACCTGATTCTCAGAGAGGTCCTAAGTAATGTGGGAAAACACGGCTGGCAGCTGCTGTGTTACCCATACAACACCCACCTCTCATTGCAGCTACACGTACACCCACTGCTCATCATAGCCCAGAGGCCTCTTCCCACTTTCTTTCTAGTATTACAGCCTTGAACAATAGAATCATCTTCAGGATCTATCAAGCTGAAAAACATCCATTAATTATCCAAGAGACTGGCTAACCACATGGACCTGAGCCATCATTATGCCAGTGTGCCTCTCTGCTAGGGACCCTCTCACCTTGCTGCCCAGAGATTTTCTAGAAGCACTTGCCAGAAGAGCAGGTCATAATTTCCAGAGTTAAAGAAGACTGGGCTGGGCTGTTTTGCTAACAGCAAGCAGCATCCTCAGCTGCTTGGGGAGAGGGGAAGAGCCCCAGTCCCCACTCTGCTTGCCAGGTGCCCCTCACTGCTGACAGGGGGCTGACAGACCACTTGGCTTTCCCTTGCCTTGTCAGACACATGGCAGGGGCTGACACCAGCACTGTCCCCAAGATGGCTGGAGCAGACCATGCCAGGAGAGATCCTCAGAAATGGGGAGTGAGCATTTGCGACTGAAACTCCAAGTCACTGCCTAGTCCAGACAAGCAAACTGTGGTAGAGTGGGTGAATAATTCTTATTAAGTGGAAGGATATTCACAACACAACCACAAAACCTTTTCCATGGGTGTATCATCAGCTCTAAAAATAAGCTGCTGCCTACTCAAGTTCTTTCTTGCCTTTGATGACAGCTGAAATATTTGCGGGACTTCAATACCTGTGTCTAGCCTCAAAGCAGCAAGGGCTATTTAAGGGTTTAGAGGAGCGCCCACAGAATTGCAAACACTGCCGAGCTTGGTGGATTCGGCTGAGCCGGCTCTGGCTCTGAGCACAGCTGGAGCAGGGCAGCACAGCCCCAGGGCTGCCCCAGAGCGGGAGGGCATAAGATACCCTACCAAGGTATCTTATTGAAATTTCAAGGACAGAGGGCTTGGGCACCAAGCCAGTGGCAAACTCCTGGGGTATTTGCTTATATCAAAAATATGCCCTAGTTTAGGATGTTTCTTAACAGAGTTGCATGCCAGGTAGGCACTGCAAAGCACATCGACCAGAACTAAGGCACTGATACTGGGTTAATACTGTCCTATCACCCCTGGAATTAAAACATCCTGTCATAACTTAACCCTGCCCCACCCCTGGCCAGCCTCCTTGTGACAAGCTTTGAGGGCCCCTAAAGGAAACTTCAAATGTAGTGAAGGACTATAAATAGTTATGAAAAATGAGCCCTGATGTGTGTTTTGATAGAGATATTGGAAGAAGAATAATTTTTAAAATAGAAAATACAAACTAAGATGGAAAAAAAAAGAGATTCAGCCTACAAAAATACCTAGTCGCCTTGGCACGGGAGCGGTGCTGTTATAAACACCTGAACTCTCTGAGAAGCTTGGGAGGGTTGTGGTGTGAAGGAGACATCACTGGGATATGGGCAAAGTCATTGACACTTGGCAGGGAGCTTTTTTTGTCTTCTTCAGCCCTCAGAGATTGTTTTCACTCCTCAAGAGTGAAAATACCTCAACAAAACCTGTTATGAAAAGTTTAAAAGAGGCAACTAGTGGAAATAAGTATTTGAGTCTTCTCCTTTACCCATCCAACACCATGCATGAACTTTGGAGAAACCTGATGACCTTTGAGACTCCTGAGTCTGGAATGGGTTTGGTTCAGAGTTTGCTGGAGAAGGGGCATAGGAGGAAGGCTGTGGGTAAGGCAAAAAATTGGGGGAAAGCTTTTTCCTGGAAAAGCTGGAACCCCAGCACATCTCTGGAGGCTGAGAGCACAAACCCACTCCTCTCTGAAGCTAAAGTGACCCACCTGCTTGTCTCATCAGACTCCTGGGTTCAGCACCTCCTGTCAGCTGTATGCCGCTGCTGGATTTTATTACTACGTCTATGGTAAATGTCAGGTGAAGAAGTAAACAACTTCACCTCTAGCTTCCCAGCCTTCAAAGCTCTGGGAAATGTCCTTCTGCCCCAGGGCATTGCTGGCAGCAGAAGTGACAAGGGGAGAGGGTTCTGGGCCCCTGGCAGTGCACAGGGGAACTACAGGCAAGGAGGATGAACAGCCACACTCCCTTGGATGTCCCAGCTAATCCAACCTTTTACTAGGAACACGAATGCCAACTATCAGGGTTTTCATCCTAAATTCCATTTCCCTAAATGGAAGGGAAGATGAGAGTTTGATCTAGAAAAAGTGAGGATTTTCTAAAGAAAAGCAGTCCTTTCTCTTCCTGCAAGATCTCAGCAAAAAATACAGCCTGCAGCCTTTGCAACGTGGCCTGCCTAAAGGAGTGAACGGGGCATGCTGCCCCTGAGATGGAAGATGGGAATGGGGAGCAGAATGAAACCCTGGGATTCCAAAGGGAAATGTTTATTTACCCCGACCTGGTACACCATTTAGACACAACTCTATGGGGCTGGACAGGATTCATCCAAGGGTACCAAGTGACCTGGCTCAAGTGTTCATCAAGCCACCTTCCATCAGGGGATAGGCTTAAATTAAATATTAGGAAGGAATTCTTTACTGTGAGAGCGGTGACGCACAGGAACAGGTTGCCCCAGAGAAGTTGTGGACACTCCATCCCCAGAAGTGTTCAAGACCAGGCTGGATGAAGCTTGGAGGAATCTGGTGTAGTGGAAGTGTCCCTACCCATGGTGGGGAGGTTAAAACTAAATGAAGTTTATGGTGCCTTCCAACCCAATCCATTCTGCAGTTCTATGATTTAAAAGCAGTCCTAGTTCAGTGGGGATGTTCTAGTTAACTGGAGGTCAGTAAATGTGATGCCCATCTATAAGAAGGGCTGGAAGAAGGATTCAGGGAGCTACAGGCCTGTCAGCCAGACCTTGGTGCCAGAAGAGGTCATGGAGCATGTTGAGTGACGTCACCCAGCACGTGCAGGACAGTGATGGGACCATGGCCAGACAGTATGGGTGTGTAAAAGGCAGGTTGTGCTCAATCAACCTGATCCTTTTCTGTGGCAAGGGGACAAGCTTAGTAGATGAGGGAGAGGCTGTGGATGCTGTCCGGACTTTAATAAGGCATTTGACACTGTTTCCCACAGCATTCTCCTGGAGAAGCTGGAATGATCACGACTTGGATGTGTGCACAAAAGGCTGTCCAAGATAGGATAAATGTCGCTGCAGGCCCCCAGACACGTAATAATCAGCATTGACTCCGTGATTGCAGAAGGCTGATCAATTGCTTTACTGTATCTTCCTACATTATATTATACTATACTTATTAAGAAACTCAGTAACACTTACAGACAGTCTGATACAGCTTTGACCTAATTGGTCAATCCATCCAAACACCATCCAGTGTCCAATTAAGAAATCGCCCTTTGGTAAACAAATCTCCATGACACATTGCACATGCGCACAACAGCAGGTGCAACAAGTGGAGATAAGAATTGTTTCTCATTCTTTTCTCTGATCTTCTCACAGCCTTCCCTGGGAAAATGCCTGGGAAAGTCTGTGCCTGCTTTCTGTGGTCAGAGAGCTGCTGCCACAGACCAATGTCCAACATCTTCATTCCACCTACAAATTAGAAAGTGCAGTTTGCTTGTCTCTGCTTGAATTAATACAAGGTAATTAGCACATCCCTTCAGTAACACTGCACAGGCACCAGCTGGAGGGATAAATTACAGCTCGGGAGCTGATTTCCCAAACAAGCCATGGCAGGCACACGGCTCAGGCTGGGGCTGGATTCTAGCCAAGCAAGGAAGCGGCACTACTGCCATCGGCTGTGGGGAAATAACAAGTGCAATTTTTTTGTAACTGTTTATTAAAAAGATAGCAATATATTTTTGTGTTTCAGTAATTGGAATGAGCCCTCTTGACTTTGCCAGAGACTGTTGGATGCGTAACAGCTTAAAACAAATTGGGTTTGCCATAACTTTATGTGATTTAAACTGAATGTCACTTTAGTTATTCATCAGGGGGGAATTGGAAGGGGAAGAATACCACATTTTGACTTATCACTGGAGATAGAGGTGCTGACAACTGTGCTCAAGTTTTCAGTGCCTAATTAGCAGCATGCTGGAGCTGCACCTCCTCTCATTACTCCTGATTACAGCCTCAGTACATTTTGTAAAAAATAGTGCGATGTTTATAAAACACCTCTCCTAGAGTTTGTGACTGAGGGCTTTTGTGTTGCTGCCAAGCTGTTCACTCCCCCAGGGGCACAAGAGCTCATATACTGACAAGAAGAAGGAAAGGGGGTGCTGGGGAGACATACCCCTCCAAAGGGTTGGTGTAGCTGTGCTGGGGGAGCCACTGGAGCAGCAGCTGGAGAAGAAGCTGCCAGCAAAGGCAGGAGCAACAGCATCCTCTCAGCAAGTGGCTGGAAAACCTCCATTTCTCTTCATCAAAAAACAGTGTGTGTCCAAAACCAGACTGTTGTTTGGATGGATGGTTAACAACTTACTTCATCACTTCTCAGGGGTCCGTCCTGCAGCCACTCATTACTTGTGGACAGAAAACCAGAAATTCCCAGGGCTGCCATGTGTTCTTGGCTAAGCAGAAACCATCCCTGCAAGCTTGGTTGGTCATTGCAGAACTGAGGAGTTCTGGACTTGCTGTTAAATCCAGGAGCACGAAGACAGCTGAGGGCAAAGAAAGCTGTTGTAACACAGTTTTAGCTCAGTGTTTCCTTCTTGCCTTACCTGGCAGCTTCTGGGTTTTAAGGTGACAGGTCAGCTGCCCTGTCCTGAGGCTGGGAGTCACAGCAGGGCAGCTGGAGAACTGCACCCCACTGCTGCCTCTCTGGGACCCCCCTCATGGCCCCATCTCCACCACCACAGCTTAACCACAGCATCAGGAAAGCCCAATGTGTCTGCTGTGCAGCACAGGAAATTAAAATGGCAATGCATTACAAGCAGCTGAGAATGAGGAATCCTATGGCAAACAGTAATTGATGCCTCCTGTCACAGATAATTATTGCTGTGGTTTACCTTCTCCAGCATGTAGGGTCCAGCCCCACTGGACTTAGGCTGTATGAACTGGTGTAAATAGCCTGACTCCCCTACAATTTCAGGATAACACAATAAATAACTCACTGGGAGTTATAAATGGATACGAGCAGTGCAAATTTAAAATTAGAAAATGAGAAAATATGGTATATTATTAGCAGCAGACACAGTACCTCAGATAATTTACAGGTGTTGCAAGGATAATTTTTCTTAAGAAGGAGCTCATCAAGTGAAGTCATTTTTCCAATGCTTTTAGTTTACAAAATACTTAAGCAGATATTAATATTAAGATAATTTCAAATAATTATCTTAATAATATAATATATAGATATTAAGATATTTAAAAATATCATTATAGAATATTTACAAATTCTATAATATTAAGATATTTACAAATATCTTAAGCAGAGCCCTCATGTTACTCATAAGTGGAGATGAAGAAAAAGGTATGTGGCTTTGCTAGGAAAATGAAGCTGACACGGCTGCCCAAGCCAAAGTGCAGATAGAGATGAGGAACAGACCTCTGACAGGTAGGAGGAGATCTCGGAACTGAAGTGGGTAGCTTTGTATGGCACAACAAAAGCACTGCACAGGAGTTTCCAGGCTGAAAACAGAGTAAAGGGTAATGTCCCCTCTGGCAAGCAGCATTGCCCAGTCTCTGGTGAAGGTCCTCAGGCTCTGCGGTGCTGGGATGACCCCAAGATTGTAAAAGTCCTTGCTTCCTTGCCTGTGCAGCCAAAGAAGGAGTCTGAATGAGTAGGATCAGCTTCTCAAGGTTGTTTATTCTTCCTTATCTATAACATTTTTTCTCTGACCTGCCAAGCTCTGTCTAGCAAGGAGGCCATGGTATTCTGCATGTCACTGGGCATTTACATTATATACTCAAAACTATGTGTACTACATTTACAATAATGTGCCAATACCTATCACCTATGTTAGACAGTGTGTCTCTACCTTAAACCAGTAGAAAAGTGCCACCATCACACCAAGACATGGAAGACAAGGAGAAGAAGGCTAGCACACGCCCAAATTCCTCCATCTTGTACCCCCTGAACCACATTCTAAAAAACCCAAAAATTCTACTTTTTCGTCCTGTGTTAACTCAACTATCACATTACTTAAACCCTTGTGGCTTTTAATTCCTCATACAAAGTTGACAGTTTTTTCCACGGGCTAAAATCAAAGCCACAAGTGTTTTTGACTTAGTGCCAAGGTCTCCGAGCTCCCTGTCTCGAGACAGCCAGGGCAGCCAGAGGGATGTCCTGGACTCCAACAAAGGTTACCCCATATTACATGGATTACCTGGAGCCTATGAGTTTGCAGCTCTCAAAAGGCAGAATTCACGAGTCACAAAATAAATTCTGAGGTTGGGGGTCAGCTTTGAATCTGCAGCAGAAACATTCTGGTTGACCTCCCAGAAGGGCATGTTAGCACTGCCCTGTCTGCTGGGGACATGAACGTCCTTGTCCAGGTGAGAGCTTGGCCACTGAGTTCTGGGCAGCTGAGGCTCTGCAGAACCACAGGGGCCATGCCAAACAGATCCACCCATGGCTGTCCCCAGCTGCCCAGCACTGAGCTCCTCAGGGCTTCTGTTGGCTGCAGGCAGCACCTCCTGCCCTCCCACAGGGGCTCACTGCTGCACCACCAGGTCTCTCATTCTTTAATTACATCTCTCATGTTATATACCTGAAATAAGAATGTTTCATGTGAGGTGAGAAGAATTCACTGAAAGGTCTGCTAAGTGGCTGAGGCACTTGCAATGCAGACTTGCAGCATCTCTCCCTTTCTATCTCTCACCCTCACTGGAATAAAATACACTACATGGTAGGATAGACAGAACAGGGACACAAGTCTAAAAACCAGAGTCTTGCCATCTGAGAGAGAGCTGCATTGAGCAAGTCGGTGGAAAATGCTGCAGAGAGCAAGGGTCTTGGAGATGGACGCCCTCTTCATATCCAAACCCAGGGACTTTTTATCTCATTCCAGATCAAGCTGATCTCTGTTCAAGTTTCAGTATCAATGTTAGGACTGCTTGCAAGCAGGTTTTAGCCTTTTCAGAGCAACCTGATTCTCAGAGAGGTCCTAAGTAATGTGGGAAAACACGGCTGGCAGCTGCTGTGTTACCCATACAACACCCACCTCTCATTGCAGCTACACGTACACCCACTGCTCATCATAGCCCAGAGGCCTCTTCCCACTTTCTTTCTAGTATTACAGCCTTGAACAATAGAATCATCTTCAGGATCTATCAAGCTGAAAAACATCCATTAATTATCCAAGAGACTGGCTAACCACATGGACCTGAGCCATCATTATGCCAGTGTGCCTCTCTGCTAGGGACCCTCTCACCTTGCTGCCCAGAGATTTTCTAGAAGCACTTGCCAGAAGAGCAGGTCATAATTTCCAGAGTTAAAGAAGACTGGGCTGGGCTGTTTTGCTAACAGCAAGCAGCATCCTCAGCTGCTTGGGGAGAGGGGAAGAGCCCCAGTCCCCACTCTGCTTGCCAGGTGCCCCTCACTGCTGACAGGGGGCTGACAGACCACTTGGCTTTCCCTTGCCTTGTCAGACACATGGCAGGGGCTGACACCAGCACTGTCCCCAAGATGGCTGGAGCAGACCATGCCAGGAGAGATCCTCAGAAATGGGGAGTGAGCATTTGCGACTGAAACTCCAAGTCACTGCCTAGTCCAGACAAGCAAACTGTGGTAGAGTGGGTGAATAATTCTTATTAAGTGGAAGGATATTCACAACACAACCACAAAACCTTTTCCATGGGTGTATCATCAGCTCTAAAAATAAGCTGCTGCCTACTCAAGTTCTTTCTTGCCTTTGATGACAGCTGAAATATTTGCGGGACTTCAATACCTGTGTCTAGCCTCAAAGCAGCAAGGGCTATTTAAGGGTTTAGAGGAGCGCCCACAGAATTGCAAACACTGCCGAGCTTGGTGGATTCGGCTGAGCCGGCTCTGGCTCTGAGCACAGCTGGAGCAGGGCAGCACAGCCCCAGGGCTGCCCCAGAGCGGGAGGGCATAAGATACCCTACCAAGGTATCTTATTGAAATTTCAAGGACAGAGGGCTTGGGCACCAAGCCAGTGGCAAACTCCTGGGGTATTTGCTTATATCAAAAATATGCCCTAGTTTAGGATGTTTCTTAACAGAGTTGCATGCCAGGTAGGCACTGCAAAGCACATCGACCAGAACTAAGGCACTGATACTGGGTTAATACTGTCCTATCACCCCTGGAATTAAAACATCCTGTCATAACTTAACCCTGCCCCACCCCTGGCCAGCCTCCTTGTGACAAGCTTTGAGGGCCCCTAAAGGAAACTTCAAATGTAGTGAAGGACTATAAATAGTTATGAAAAATGAGCCCTGATGTGTGTTTTGATAGAGATATTGGAAGAAGAATAATTTTTAAAATAGAAAATACAAACTAAGATGGAAAAAAAAAGAGATTCAGCCTACAAAAATACCTAGTCGCCTTGGCACGGGAGCGGTGCTGTTATAAACACCTGAACTCTCTGAGAAGCTTGGGAGGGTTGTGGTGTGAAGGAGACATCACTGGGATATGGGCAAAGTCATTGACACTTGGCAGGGAGCTTTTTTTGTCTTCTTCAGCCCTCAGAGATTGTTTTCACTCCTCAAGAGTGAAAATACCTCAACAAAACCTGTTATGAAAAGTTTAAAAGAGGCAACTAGTGGAAATAAGTATTTGAGTCTTCTCCTTTACCCATCCAACACCATGCATGAACTTTGGAGAAACCTGATGACCTTTGAGACTCCTGAGTCTGGAATGGGTTTGGTTCAGAGTTTGCTGGAGAAGGGGCATAGGAGGAAGGCTGTGGGTAAGGCAAAAAATTGGGGGAAAGCTTTTTCCTGGAAAAGCTGGAACCCCAGCACATCTCTGGAGGCTGAGAGCACAAACCCACTCCTCTCTGAAGCTAAAGTGACCCACCTGCTTGTCTCATCAGACTCCTGGGTTCAGCACCTCCTGTCAGCTGTATGCCGCTGCTGGATTTTATTACTACGTCTATGGTAAATGTCAGGTGAAGAAGTAAACAACTTCACCTCTAGCTTCCCAGCCTTCAAAGCTCTGGGAAATGTCCTTCTGCCCCAGGGCATTGCTGGCAGCAGAAGTGACAAGGGGAGAGGGTTCTGGGCCCCTGGCAGTGCACAGGGGAACTACAGGCAAGGAGGATGAACAGCCACACTCCCTTGGATGTCCCAGCTAATCCAACCTTTTACTAGGAACACGAATGCCAACTATCAGGGTTTTCATCCTAAATTCCATTTCCCTAAATGGAAGGGAAGATGAGAGTTTGATCTAGAAAAAGTGAGGATTTTCTAAAGAAAAGCAGTCCTTTCTCTTCCTGCAAGATCTCAGCAAAAAATACAGCCTGCAGCCTTTGCAACGTGGCCTGCCTAAAGGAGTGAACGGGGCATGCTGCCCCTGAGATGGAAGATGGGAATGGGGAGCAGAATGAAACCCTGGGATTCCAAAGGGAAATGTTTATTTACCCCGACCTGGTACACCATTTAGACACAACTCTATGGGGCTGGACAGGATTCATCCAAGGGTACCAAGTGACCTGGCTCAAGTGTTCATCAAGCCACCTTCCATCAGGGGATAGGCTTAAATTAAATATTAGGAAGGAATTCTTTACTGTGAGAGCGGTGACGCACAGGAACAGGTTGCCCCAGAGAAGTTGTGGACACTCCATCCCCAGAAGTGTTCAAGACCAGGCTGGATGAAGCTTGGAGGAATCTGGTGTAGTGGAAGTGTCCCTACCCATGGTGGGGAGGTTAAAACTAAATGAAGTTTATGGTGCCTTCCAACCCAATCCATTCTGCAGTTCTATGATTTAAAAGCAGTCCTAGTTCAGTGGGGATGTTCTAGTTAACTGGAGGTCAGTAAATGTGATGCCCATCTATAAGAAGGGCTGGAAGAAGGATTCAGGGAGCTACAGGCCTGTCAGCCAGACCTTGGTGCCAGAAGAGGTCATGGAGCATGTTGAGTGACGTCACCCAGCACGTGCAGGACAGTGATGGGACCATGGCCAGACAGTATGGGTGTGTAAAAGGCAGGTTGTGCTCAATCAACCTGATCCTTTTCTGTGGCAAGGGGACAAGCTTAGTAGATGAGGGAGAGGCTGTGGATGCTGTCCGGACTTTAATAAGGCATTTGACACTGTTTCCCACAGCATTCTCCTGGAGAAGCTGGAATGATCACGACTTGGATGTGTGCACAAAAGGCTGTCCAAGATAGGATAAATGTCGCTGCAGGCCCCCAGACACGTAATAATCAGCATTGACTCCGTGATTGCAGAAGGCTGATCAATTGCTTTACTGTATCTTCCTACATTATATTATACTATACTTATTAAGAAACTCAGTAACACTTACAGACAGTCTGATACAGCTTTGACCTAATTGGTCAATCCATCCAAACACCATCCAGTGTCCAATTAAGAAATCGCCCTTTGGTAAACAAATCTCCATGACACATTGCACATGCGCACAACAGCAGGTGCAACAAGTGGAGATAAGAATTGTTTCTCATTCTTTTCTCTGATCTTCTCACAGCCTTCCCTGGGAAAATGCCTGGGAAAGTCTGTGCCTGCTTTCTGTGGTCAGAGAGCTGCTGCCACAGACCAATGTCCAACATCTTCATTCCACCTACAAATTAGAAAGTGCAGTTTGCTTGTCTCTGCTTGAATTAATACAAGGTAATTAGCACATCCCTTCAGTAACACTGCACAGGCACCAGCTGGAGGGATAAATTACAGCTCGGGAGCTGATTTCCCAAACAAGCCATGGCAGGCACACGGCTCAGGCTGGGGCTGGATTCTAGCCAAGCAAGGAAGCGGCACTACTGCCATCGGCTGTGGGGAAATAACAAGTGCAATTTTTTTGTAACTGTTTATTAAAAAGATAGCAATATATTTTTGTGTTTCAGTAATTGGAATGAGCCCTCTTGACTTTGCCAGAGACTGTTGGATGCGTAACAGCTTAAAACAAATTGGGTTTGCCATAACTTTATGTGATTTAAACTGAATGTCACTTTAGTTATTCATCAGGGGGGAATTGGAAGGGGAAGAATACCACATTTTGACTTATCACTGGAGATAGAGGTGCTGACAACTGTGCTCAAGTTTTCAGTGCCTAATTAGCAGCATGCTGGAGCTGCACCTCCTCTCATTACTCCTGATTACAGCCTCAGTACATTTTGTAAAAAATAGTGCGATGTTTATAAAACACCTCTCCTAGAGTTTGTGACTGAGGGCTTTTGTGTTGCTGCCAAGCTGTTCACTCCCCCAGGGGCACAAGAGCTCATATACTGACAAGAAGAAGGAAAGGGGGTGCTGGGGAGACATACCCCTCCAAAGGGTTGGTGTAGCTGTGCTGGGGGAGCCACTGGAGCAGCAGCTGGAGAAGAAGCTGCCAGCAAAGGCAGGAGCAACAGCATCCTCTCAGCAAGTGGCTGGAAAACCTCCATTTCTCTTCATCAAAAAACAGTGTGTGTCCAAAACCAGACTGTTGTTTGGATGGATGGTTAACAACTTACTTCATCACTTCTCAGGGGTCCGTCCTGCAGCCACTCATTACTTGTGGACAGAAAACCAGAAATTCCCAGGGCTGCCATGTGTTCTTGGCTAAGCAGAAACCATCCCTGCAAGCTTGGTTGGTCATTGCAGAACTGAGGAGTTCTGGACTTGCTGTTAAATCCAGGAGCACGAAGACAGCTGAGGGCAAAGAAAGCTGTTGTAACACAGTTTTAGCTCAGTGTTTCCTTCTTGCCTTACCTGGCAGCTTCTGGGTTTTAAGGTGACAGGTCAGCTGCCCTGTCCTGAGGCTGGGAGTCACAGCAGGGCAGCTGGAGAACTGCACCCCACTGCTGCCTCTCTGGGACCCCCCTCATGGCCCCATCTCCACCACCACAGCTTAACCACAGCATCAGGAAAGCCCAATGTGTCTGCTGTGCAGCACAGGAAATTAAAATGGCAATGCATTACAAGCAGCTGAGAATGAGGAATCCTATGGCAAACAGTAATTGATGCCTCCTGTCACAGATAATTATTGCTGTGGTTTACCTTCTCCAGCATGTAGGGTCCAGCCCCACTGGACTTAGGCTGTATGAACTGGTGTAAATAGCCTGACTCCCCTACAATTTCAGGATAACACAATAAATAACTCACTGGGAGTTATAAATGGATACGAGCAGTGCAAATTTAAAATTAGAAAATGAGAAAATATGGTATATTATTAGCAGCAGACACAGTACCTCAGATAATTTACAGGTGTTGCAAGGATAATTTTTCTTAAGAAGGAGCTCATCAAGTGAAGTCATTTTTCCAATGCTTTTAGTTTACAAAATACTTAAGCAGATATTAATATTAAGATAATTTCAAATAATTATCTTAATAATATAATATATAGATATTAAGATATTTAAAAATATCATTATAGAATATTTACAAATTCTATAATATTAAGATATTTACAAATATCTTAAGCAGAGCCCTCATGTTACTCATAAGTGGAGATGAAGAAAAAGGTATGTGGCTTTGCTAGGAAAATGAAGCTGACACGGCTGCCCAAGCCAAAGTGCAGATAGAGATGAGGAACAGACCTCTGACAGGTAGGAGGAGATCTCGGAACTGAAGTGGGTAGCTTTGTATGGCACAACAAAAGCACTGCACAGGAGTTTCCAGGCTGAAAACAGAGTAAAGGGTAATGTCCCCTCTGGCAAGCAGCATTGCCCAGTCTCTGGTGAAGGTCCTCAGGCTCTGCGGTGCTGGGATGACCCCAAGATTGTAAAAGTCCTTGCTTCCTTGCCTGTGCAGCCAAAGAAGGAGTCTGAATGAGTAGGATCAGCTTCTCAAGGTTGTTTATTCTTCCTTATCTATAACATTTTTTCTCTGACCTGCCAAGCTCTGTCTAGCAAGGAGGCCATGGTATTCTGCATGTCACTGGGCATTTACATTATATACTCAAAACTATGTGTACTACATTTACAATAATGTGCCAATACCTATCACCTATGTTAGACAGTGTGTCTCTACCTTAAACCAGTAGAAAAGTGCCACCATCACACCAAGACATGGAAGACAAGGAGAAGAAGGCTAGCACACGCCCAAATTCCTCCATCTTGTACCCCCTGAACCACATTCTAAAAAACCCAAAAATTCTACTTTTTCGTCCTGTGTTAACTCAACTATCACATTACTTAAACCCTTGTGGCTTTTAATTCCTCATACAAAGTTGACAGTTTTTTCCACGGGCTAAAATCAAAGCCACAAGTGTTTTTGACTTAGTGCCAAGGTCTCCGAGCTCCCTGTCTCGAGACAGCCAGGGCAGCCAGAGGGATGTCCTGGACTCCAACAAAGGTTACCCCATATTACATGGATTACCTGGAGCCTATGAGTTTGCAGCTCTCAAAAGGCAGAATTCACGAGTCACAAAATAAATTCTGAGGTTGGGGGTCAGCTTTGAATCTGCAGCAGAAACATCCTGCTGCTGAGCCCACGCAGGGAGAGGCCAAGAACTTCCAGTCTGAATGCAAAGGAGCCAAATCTCAGATCTACCCCAGAGGAGAGGGAAGAGAGTAAGAAGAGAGCAGGACTGGAGCTGGTGGGATGAGCTAGCCTGGGAGTTGAGACTGAGGAAGACAGAGGGAGGAACAGAAAGCAGAATCCTGTGGGTGCAGACATCTGCTCTGAGAGGAAGAGTTCAGAGGTGGGGAGCAGGTCCTATGGAACATGAGACTTACACACAAACAAAGACACTTGGAGAGTCAGCGACAGTGAGGTGAGGGCAAACACAGGGAAGAAGAGATTAGTCATGTCAGGGGAAAGAAATCATATACACGGTCACATGAAAATTCTGAAGGCAGACGAACAGAAGGGTACTGAGCTGCAACAAGTAGCCTGGTAAGAAAGCCAACAAGAGGCACCTTAAATGAGGAGATATTTACCACTTAGGGGTGTCCCCCAGGAGCAGCAGGATGAAATTAACAGCTCTGTGATACACAAGGTGTCACATTAAATAATAATAGGTTATTGTAAATGTAGGCAAACACAGTGGGAAGAAATGACGATGTCTGACTCCAGAAGCCTGAATGATTTCTTTATCATAACTATGCTATAATACATTAATATACTATATAAAGGAGATATTAAAACTATCTACCTACTTTTTCTAACTACTGTATCTACCCTTACAACTCGTGACCCTCTGTCGAGGGTCCAGACACAGGTGGATTGGATTGGCCATCAGGCTCAAACAATCCTCACCAGAATCCAATCAAGCAATCACCCCAGGTAAACAATTCTCCAAACACATTCCATATGAGAAAAGCATGAGTAGAAATAGAAAATTGTTCTCTCTTTCTTTCCTCTGTGTTCGTCTATGAAAAATACTGAAAAGAAAGAAGAACGCGCCTGAGACAATAGGTCTTTGATTCTGAAACACAGAAGATGAAAGCCAGGCTAGTCTCTGTGATACACAGTGGGAGGATTATTGATCATCATCATAAACGGAAGAGGGAGAAATTCAGACTTGCAAGGAGAAACTTTCACAGCAAGCAGAGTCAAGCAGTGACAGAGGATGCCCAGAGAAGCTGTACCATCTCTGTCTTGGGCATTTTCAAGACCAAACTGGACAAAGCCCAGAACAACCTGTCATGACCAGAGATGCTGTTTGAACACAGAATTGGGAAGGGAATAGCTCCTGCTCTTTCACTAACCAATTTTAATTCATCACAGTGAAAAGCAAACAAGAGGATGGCATTGAAAGATAATTCCAAAAACTTGCCTTGTGCAGACATGAAAAAAGTGGGTTAAGTGGGAAACAATCTCCTCCAGCCTGGGGATTCAGAAGATCATTCCACGGTCACCTATTTTCTTCAGAAGTCTCTATGAAACTCCCTTGCAATCTCATGTGTTTTTTTTAATACCAAAGTCTTCAGAAGCTAACCATCCTATTTCTCACTCTATTAACTCAAATGACAGTTTTCTGTATATATCTGAAGTTTTCAGTTCTTCTAGAAACTGATAAATTATTAGCACAATAAACCACCTCTGCTTCTCCCTGTTTCACTGTCTTTCAGTGAAATCCAGAAAGTCACACAGCCAAGCATGCAAAGGAAGCAAAGGAAGAAAAACAGTCTCAATCCAGCCTCTCAGTGCATGCATGTTATCAGGCTTACCAAATCTTTTGGCTGAAGCCACTGTATCTTGTGGAGAACTTAACAGCAGACTCTAGAGACTTATGCTGTCTGAAACCCTCATAACTACCCTGTAGTGCCCCTGAAATCTGGACTCCCCATAAACCCACCTGATGAGCTGGCAGGCAAGTGAATGGATTGCTGTCTCCACTCTGCAGCTGTTTCACCAAAACCTGGCGAATTACATTCCCACAAAACATTTCAGTTTTCACAAATCATCGATTTCTAGCAAAGTTTTCTTTGCTGGATAATTCCTACCGAGTTACATCTCCGAAGACACAAGTGCACAAATACAACCGGCGTGGACCCTCTTCAGAAAAGGCCATATCCCATTAGCGGATTTTACCCTGGCCCTTGGTGGTTTGGCGATCTCCAATCCACCACGACTCAGGGAGAGATGGATGGGCTCTGAGGAAGTTTAGACACATTCCATTGGTGCTCTGAAGACCAGGAATAGCACAGTGGATCTGAGCCAGCATCCTACTGGAAGTTAGCACAGGGCTCAGCATGCTTGGGTGTTGTGTCTGCTGTGACAAGTGCCACTTGGTAGGTGGCCCACTGCATTCTCAACAAGCTGGAACTCCTTCTATGCTCCCTTCTGCAGTCCCATTGTTTGCCCAAGCAACATGCTGGATTTTATTTTGATGTGGAAAGAGAAACATGTTTCAACAGAACCAGATTCCCTTTTCTCAAAAAGCTGCTCTTGCAGCCCTGCTTTAAAAGCATGTATTACTGACATGAATGCAATTGCTTTTCCTCACAACAGCACTCTAAAGCAAAAAATCCCTAATACACCATTAGTCATTGGCAAAATTCCTGGTGCCATTGAGTGTTTAGTACATACACAAGGCACTGCCTTGGCAGGACTGGTTTAATGTGTATGAATTCTGCAGCCGAGTGCAATGTTTGTCCTTCCACAGAACAGCCAGAGCCAGGCCTGGAGCCCAGGTCCCAGGGTATCCTGGTGGGACCACTGCTCTTCTCACGCACAACAACGTTTCAGTCTGCCTTGCTCTTCAGCAATATGGGGCAACACTAATGGCTGCTTCTATTATCCACAGTGGCCACTATTCCTCGTGGTTTATCAGTCCTAATCCAGCAACAGGAACATCAGATTAGGTTTTAATCTCAGGGCACAGTGCAGGCATAGGGGTAGGCACATGTGCGCATCCAGCAACTGAAGAACGGCTTACAAAACAAAAAATCCAAACCCTTCAGTCAGTTGGCCATTCTGTAGCTTGGAATTACACTTTATTAGTCAACATCATCATCATCATCAATGTTTATTCCAGTATTTTACAAAAGATATACAGTTTCACAGAATGCCATGTATATATTAAATAACTTTGTCATTTAGTTTATAACATATTCTAGGAGGGGGCTGTTCTTCTCAAATAGCTGTATGATTGAAACAAAAAAATTTCAGGTCAACAGTATAAGAAAACAGACTAAGCACAAATTTCCAAGGCTTATTGAGTACTGAAGATTTAAAATTCTATATGGGATAAGTCAGCTACTACTGACATGTGAATGAAATAATTATAACTATGTTTGCCTGCATACTTCACTCAGTTTTAGGCTCAAACTTACTTGAATTTATAAAAGCATCCAAATTTACTGCAAATGTTTTCTCCAAGCCCCAAATGGTATCTGAACGAGAAAGAATAGTTCAATTAACTGAGCAGAGTAAAATTATGAGCAAAGACTGCTTTCAAAAGCCTCTTTAAAATGGAACTGCTTTTTCACACATAACATGTGAAAGCTTCACTGCTGATGTTAGTGTTTTTGTATGAATACTATTAATCATCCATAAACACAAGCCACCTCACACAGGTTTGCTCACACAGGTTTAAATATGCCACACTTAGGACACCCCTAATGCTTTGACCATTGCTATTTCTACATCCAGTAATTTTAAGAAAACAAGGATTTTTTAATGCAAAAATTGTTTTTCATCACCAGGCACAAAATAGATTCTTTACCTTATGTAAAACTATGGAAAATTTCTATTATTAAATCAGGCCAAAATTGCCAACTCCATATAAAAAATAAAGCTTCCAACTCTGTATTAGGCATCCACATTGTAATGACTTTCCAAAGACACTGGATTTATGTAGCTCCTTTTCATTTCAGGGGACTTTTACTGTTGACACTGAAAAAATCTTCAGAAGACAAGCAGGATTTTAAATTATATTGAAACTATTCGTTTCAGGCACTTATAATTCAGCAGTTTTTAAATACATAGCCTGATTTCCCATAAAAAAGTAGCAGTCTGAAAACATCCACGTTTAGATACCACACTTTAAGCATTTGCACGTCTACATTCAGCCTACATTTGCATGAATGTCAAAATGTTTTTTTTTAATTCCTCCTCACACTTTAGGAGAAACATTCAAGAACCAATAGATTTGTGGAAAAATCCCCTCAAGTTGGCCATTAGCAAGAAGTCAATGATTTACATATAATTATCTAGACATCCACAACAGCAATCAGCCAAATAAATGGAACGCTAATGTGACAGCTGAATTCTGATCTCCACATCTTCCTTAATAGAATTTAAAAAAATAACAGCAACAATGGGAACAACAAGGCGACTTAAAACCTTAATTCACCGAATTTAATAATCTGTAAGGATTCCAGTAAATCATTAATCACAAAACATCAACATTATTTTTAATGAAAAACACCTCAAACCTCCAAAATTACTTTGAGGTTTTTAGACCTTGCCTCCAGAATAGGAAAAATACTTCATTGATTTTCATTTCACCAGAAAAAGTAAGATCTGCACAGAATCAGCATATCAGATAATGCTCAGAGAGAAGTGTTGCTTTTTGAGGGTCCATATATTGTTAGGGAGCACTTAAAAGGTTTGCTCTCTCAGATATTCAAGGCCACAAACTTTCATCACTCCTTGCTTCCACATGAATCATGCATTTATTTTACATTATCTGTTTTCCTCATCAACAAAAATATTTAAAATACATAACTCCTATTAAATTTAATGATCAACTGGGTTTTTGTAACCTTCCTGCATGTTGACCCCTACAATCTTACCCAAACCTTGAGGGAACCAAACAAAAAAAACACAGTTCTGCTCTTTGTACTTAGATAATAAACAGGCACAGAACATCAGGAAATGTTTTCTATGCATGCCCAGCCAGGAATGGAAATTGGAGTCAGATCATGGTTCAATGAGGTAATTGCCACCAGCAGATGCTAAAATGCCCTCAGTTAAAACCACCAAACTGAGCAAGTTAGAACAAGATGTCTCAACTATGAAAACCACTGAGCATATGCTAAGCCCTTGAAGCTGCTATGCCTGTTGCACACAAGAGGAAGAGCAGGCAACCCACTTAGGCACCTTTCTACCCAGGCTTAGCACTAATTTTGCAAGGAGTGTTTTTTAAGATGGAATTTTCATTGCACTTCACATAGGTGGCTGCAAAACTAGAACACAGAAGGACAAATTCCAGGCAGACCAGACCTCCTGAGATGTGTGGCAGCTGTTTGAAGCACATTTTCTTGATGGAAAACACTGAAGTGGGACCGGATTACTCAGGACTCAGCATCCCCATATAAATCAGAGATTTATCTTTTTGTGAGGGGGACACTTGGCAGCTGCGTTCTGACGTTCCTCCTTCTCAGCTTCCAGAATGGAAGCTGGCATTTGTGCGCTTAGAGACAAATACTGCTGTGCTGTCACTGTTATCCCAGCTATGTTCCTTATGGAAGTTTCCAGTTGAACACACAGCTGAGTCTCCTGACGTGTGCAGATGTACCTGACGTACAGCAAAAACACCAGGAGATGCCAGTTTTTGGACACACAGACTCACAGTGCAGGCAAATAACTGCTGTAATACAGACTGCCCAACCTGCCAGCCTGTCACTGTTTTTAGAGATTTCAAGGCTCTGGGGCTTTTTTCATCTCACTATAACCCTTATTAAGAAGCTTTCGATATGCTATTATTGTTAAATTAACCAAATCTGTCCAAAAGCAGCATTTCACTGCTTCGTATTTTTCAAAAAATTTCTTTACTCACTGAAACACAAAATTATCATGCATTGCACTTTTTTTTTAAATGGCCAAGTTATTTTTCAATTTTTTTTTTTACCCCCACAAATATACATTCCCTTGCACACAATCCAATAGTGAATAAAAACAGAAGACAACTTAGGAACTATAGTAATTTTTGTCTCTTTTCTCCTTTAGTGAATTATGAATAATTCTACATGCAAAATATGGGAAAAAAGAGGATAATTGGTGTTGTGATATATATATGGAACACACTTGTTGATCTCAACTTGTAATAACTCCCTTTAATACTCTCCAATACAGGAAAAGTTACCATAATTAAAAACAAACCAACAACAACCCCACACAAAAAAAACCAACCAACCAAACAAAAAAACCAACCCAAAAAAGAATGAATACATAGCCTATAAATACTGAAATGGTACGTTTAAAATGGTTTGTCACTCTTTTATGAAAAAAAAGGAATGAAAACAAAAAGTCTCAGAGTATTGCATATGAAGCAAGTACAGTCCTGATTAATGCAGTTTTTCTCCCAGTATTCACTGAAGGTTCTTGGTGGCTGCTCTGCAAAATTTGGGTCGTGTTAGACTGGGATTAGCAATTACAGTGACACCTCTTTGGCATCTAGCTCCTAACACGTCTTCTCATAACCTGCTTCTGATGACCCCTGTGTAACATTGCCATGCCATGAAACTCTAAATAAGACCAAAAATAATCTATAAGGCATCTTCTGTAAAACAAAAGATTTCAGTTTTCAAATGTTTTTGATTATGTAGCAATCTTAGGGAGAAACACTGCATGCCTTTCATAGTCTCCTTAAAAAGAGGAGGAAAAGGGAACACCAAGGTTGCATTTGTTCAATCCCATTATTCCAATTTTCATTTTTATATTGAAGATACTTTCACCACAGAGACATGACAATTTAGAAAACAGAAAGCACCAGATATTTTCAGTGCAAATACCTTATATCTCATCTCTGACATATAACTCAGTGACGTACCAAACATTGTCTGAGGCTGTGTATCAGCAATCTTCCTTGACACGGAAGATGCAGAAAAGATGGATGTGACACAGCATTGGGATAATGAGCCTCCAGAAAGCCAAATAAATGTGCAAGCATGGAAATAGGCAACTTGCACTGAATGCTGTTAAGCACATCTCGTAAGAGCTGATCACAGAAGCCACTGCAAGAAACAACACTCAGTGAAACAGAGTTGAAACAACCTAACAATCACGCCTCAAAGCAGCTGATCTGTATCAAGTTGTGCTACGATGCAATGACACTCAAATTCAGCTGATGAACTCAATAGAGGCATCCCTACATATTGAATCACTTAATAATATAACATGCTAATAAAATATTTTGAGACCTTCACTATTTTTTTTCCTAAAATCAGTTACAGAAAATACACAAATGAGTCCTAGTGAAGAGTCAAAAAATCTCTTGTCAATCAGACCACTAATATATTACACTCCGTATATGCATAAATTCTTTCTGGAGGAGCAATCATTAATACAATCATATCAACCATAAACATCTGTGTACAGACAGAAATTTCAAGTAAGACTGAAAGAGTATTTTGTATACAGTATTTTGTCTTTTGGGGGAATGCTGCTTTTGTATCTGTTGTGTCAGTAAATAATTGTAAAGCTACGTCACTCTACTTCCAGATAGATTCCTGCTGTGCATTCTCTCTCCTGCATTATATAACCTGCAGAGTGCAGATCAAGGAGAAGACTGATGATCCTTCTGTAATTAGAGTTCCCTAATGATGCCAACATGGGTTCTAGAACAATGACCTGGCTACAAAGTACCTCGCTGTCTTCTGAGCCCTTACAATCTCTTATGCAGGCAGCAATCACAAGCCACTAGAGAGAAAGAAAAGAATACAATTTATTTGTACTTTTGTTAAGAAACTCAAAGATATTACTCTGTTCATTTCAAATTGGTGATATCTACAATCTCCCTTATAGATCACCAAAGAATGTATTTTAACAAAGTCCAAAGAAAGTTCATTACTGCCTCACCACACTCTTATCATCAAAACAGGAAACAATGGATTTCAGGGATCTCTGTATTTAAGAAACTTGTGTTTGTTTGCATGGTAGTTGACTTGCACAGTTCATTTACGGCAATCAATCAGTGGCAAAGCCACTGCAAAGTGAACTACCCTTGAATACAGATTATGTAGAATATTAATTCAGTAATAATTGAGTTCTTGGAGGCTCACAGGTAAAGAGACTAATGTATTATACATCTCACATTATGCTGTGAGAGGTTAGAGGACTTTGAAGCCTTAGAAGACCAAAACCATTAACAGCGCATTGTCAAGAGGGAAAAAAAACCCTGAATTTCCAAGACACACAAATTTAAGATCAACTTGGACAAATGTGGGGGAAAAGTGGAAACCTTACAAAGTACAGCCAATCTTTGGAAAAAAAAAATCAATACCTGCACTGTTTAAGCCTTTCTAAAAGTCACAAAAGTATCATCAGTGTAATACTGCAGCCCACAGGTAATTAACATGCACTGAAATATCTTCTTCTTTTAGAGATAAAGGTAACCAAAGAGGTGGTTTCATCTATGAATACTATTTCAAGAAACTGTTCTCAGACAATGTTTAGAAACTGCAAACCAATGACCAAATGAAAAGAAAAAAACCAAATCCACAGATACAAACCACCACCCTCTTCCACAGGGAACAAACCAGGATGCCATTCCCAGCTTCAAGCTGCTGCTCCAGAAGGATACAGTTCTGTGGATCTAACATTACTCTGCCAGCCCAATGCAGATGGCACAGCCTGTGGTGGGGGATCTGAAGTGGCCCCAAATCCCTGTGTGCTACCACCACCTGAATGCCACCCAAGGAGATACAACCTGATTTATGATTAAATTCCGAAAATGTAACTTGGTTTAACTATTCCTACACGTAACCCAACACCTAAAAGTCACCATTTCTGGGCAATGAAAAGCTACAGATACAGTCGTCACAACTACAACTATGGCAGGGTCTGAGCTGTTTGTGAAACCTCAAGTTTATTTACTTCCATTACAAAAGAAGAGTGGACTCCAAGTGAAGAATGGTCCCAGATCATCCATGGATACTGTAACCAGCTACA